>NC_060123.1:259844582-260147613 GCF_021461395.2 Schistocerca americana
ACGCTGACGACCCTAACACATACTATGTCAAAATCTTTTCCATTCATTCTAAGTGCCGAGGATGCTCAACAGAGAAGCAGTACTAAAGAGCGCCAAGCAATCTGTGCTAGACTTTCCATAGGTTTGCTTCCCTCTGTTACCTACTAGATCGGTCCATGATGCAGGTTTAAGAGTATCTCAGTTCTGCATCTTGTAAATCTATGACGCCTGAAACATGTCCAGCAGTTAAAAAAGGAAATATTTTTGTATAACAATGAGTTGACTATTAAAACTATTTGTGGATACACACTTTCGCATGTGCACAAGGCGTTATAACGCAGGCATTAACGCAGCATGTCATTCCCAACGGAGAAAAGTCTTCCGAAATAAGAGTGATTTCAGGTGTGCCGCAGGGGAGTGCAGTAGGACCGTTGCTATTGACGATATACATAAATAACCTTGTGGATAGCATCGGAAGTTCACTGAGGTGGTGGTGGTGGTGGTTAGTGCTTAACGTCCCGTCGACAAAGAGGTCATTAGAGACGGAGCGCAAGCTCGGGTTAGGGAAGGATTGGGAAGGAAATCGGCCGTGCCCTTTCAAAGGAACCATGCCGGCATTTGCCTGAAACGATTTAGGGAAATCACGGAAAACCTAAATCAGGATGGCCGGAGACGGGATTGAACCGTCGTCCTCCCGAATGCGAGTCCAGTGTGTTCACTGAGGCTTTTTGCGGATGGTGCTGTAGTATATCGAGAGGTTGTAACAATGGAAAATTGTACTGAAATGCAGGAGGATCTGCGACGAAGTGACGCATGGTGCAGGGAATGGCAACTGAATCTCAATGTAGACAAATGTAATGTGCTGCGAATACACAGAAAGAAATATCCTTTATGATTTACCTACAATATAGCAGGTCAGCAATTGGAAGCAGTTAATTCCATAAATTATCTGGGAGTAGGCATTACGAGTGATTTAAAATGGAATGATCATATAAAGTTGATCGTCGGTAAAGCAGATGCCACACTGAGATTCATTGGAAGAATGCTAAGGAAATTCAATCCGAAAACAAAGGAAGTAGGTTACAGTACACTTGTTCGCCCTCTGCTTGAATACTGCTCACCAGTGTGTGATCGGTACCCGACAGGGTTGATAGAAGATATAGAGAAGATCCAACAGAGAGCAGCGCGCTTCGTTACAGGATCATTTAGTAATCGCGAAAACGTTACGGAGATGATAGATAAACTCCAGTGGAAGACTCTGCAGGAGAGACGCTCAGTAGCTCGGTACGGGCTTTTGTTGAAGTTTCGAGAACATACCTTCACCGAGGAGTCAAGCAGTATATTGCTCCCTCCTCCGTATATCTCGCGAAGAGACCATGAGGGTAAAATCAGAGAGATTAGAGCCCACACAGAAGAATACTGACAATCTTTCTTTCCACGAACAATACGAGACTGGAACAGAAGGGAGAACCGATAGAGGTACTCAAAGTACCCTCCACCACACACCGTCAGGTGGCTTGCGGAGTATGGATGTAGATGTAGATGACACATCATGACGGCAAGAATGACAACTGTACTAGCTGAAGGTGGCTCTTCTACAGAGCCAGGGGGCTGAATTGCGGAGGAGAGAACCGGAGCGTGCCTATGAAGGAGCAGACGGTCCGAAAACCCCGTGGAGACGAGTGTGGAGATAAACACCAAACGTGAACAGAGTGAGCGAATGAACAGATAAGCACGCGGAAACAGAGCACGGCACGGGGCGAAGACGGAGGTAATCGAAATCAGCACAAGAAAAGACGGCGCTGGCCTGTCGATGCCGACACGTGAACACCTGGCTCAATGGTTGTGTCCATACAACGATTCGCGCTATCAGTCCGTGGCATCTTGCCGAACTGTTCTGTCGCCCCACGCCAGCTCTTCTGCGATCATATCGATGTCCGCTGGTGGGGATAACCAATATATCATGACACAATTATTCCGTATGATATGTAAGATACAAAAAATACCTGGTGGGGATAACCAATATATCATGACATAATTATTCCGTATGATACGGAAGATACAAAAAATAGGAGAATTACCGTACGACTTCAGAAAGAATGTATTAATACATTCCAATCCCAAATTTTAAAAAAGGCAAGTTGTTGTTGGGTGTGGATACTGCCAAAGAATCAGGTTATACAATACTGAAACGAATTATATATAGAACAATGGAAAGTTTGATAGACGCCGAACTCGAAAGAGGTTAGTTTGGGTTCTGAGGATGCGCGGGAACACACGAGGCAATACTGACCCTACACCGTAACTTAGAAAATAGGCTGAAGATAGAAAACCTACGTTAATAGCAATTGCAGATTTAGAGTAATCTTAACTGGAATATAGTCCTGCAGATTCAGAAGGAAACAGGGCTAAAACACCGCGAGCGAAAAATTATTTACCACTCGTGCAGAAACCACTCTCCAGCTATACAGTCCGAAGGACATGAAAGGGAAGCCATAGTGAAAATGGAGGAGGCAGGTTTGTTGCCTATCCCCGGTGTTATTTAGTCTGTTCACTGGGTAAGCATAAAAGAAACCAAGGAGAGAGTAGATAGAGAATTCTGGAAAAGAAATGAAAACTGCAAGATTCTGCGACGACATTGTGAATCTCTCAGAGACGCCAATTGACTTGAGACATAACTTGAACGGAAAGGAGACTGTCTTGATAAAACATTACAAGATGAATATCAGCAAAAGCAAAAGAAGAATGTAGTCGAGTAGTCGAAATAAATCACGCGTTCATGAGGAAATTTGTTTAGGGAATGAAGTGGCACTCAACTGAATTGGAGAGAAATTTATGGCACAGTTTGCCTAAAGGAAGGAATCGGTTTGTAGGACACATCCAGAGGCATTCATGAGACATCACGGAATCGTTAATTTTGTAATGGATGCAAGTGGTATCTGGGATTTAAAAAAAGAAAAAGATGTTGTTACTAAGGCAGAGACATAGCAGTAACGTGCTTAAACGCACTAATATTTTTCAAAGTAGATAGTATTCATTGTGTCTGTCTCTCTCTGCCCATAGCTCTCTTCCTTAGAATGTAATTTTAATGGTTCTTACAATTGAATATCGTCTGTCCAGTCTTCATTCTCTTTATTAATCTTTCATTTCACTGCCTTAGCCAACACATACGCATATAGTTTTAAATTATTACTTAATTATCATTATTGTTATGATTATTACTATTATTTCTATTGTTGTGCTGCGACAACATTTTGTAATCAATCAAAACTTGTAAGAACTTCAACAAAAATGTTTAAAACATGACCTGTTATATAAACAGAGGCGGTCGGACTGAAACAATAAAATAATACACTCACGTAAAAAAAAAAAAGAACTGAACGACTAGAGATAAGACGTTCATATTCACAGGACATGTACAATAGTATGTTCTGCAGAAATGATTAGCATTTCAGTCACCTCGGTTTACCATGTGTGTCCTGTTGCCTAGTTCAAAAATGGTTCAAATGGCTCTGAGCACTATGGGACTTAACATCTATGGTCATCAGTCCCCTAGAACTTAGAACTACTTAAACCTAACTAACCTAAGGACATCACACACATCCATGCCCGAGGCAGGATTCGAACCTGCTACCGTAGCGGTCACGCGGTTCCAGACTGAAGCGCCTAGAACCGCACGGCCACACCGGCCGGCTGTTGCCTAGTTCGTAGTAGGCACAGGCTCTTTCATGGACCCTCAGAACTTGTTGCATGCGTGATGGCGTCGACGCGAATAAGGTGCGTATGGCGCCCTGTGATATAACCATCCATGCTGCGTTCACTTGGTTCCAGAGTTCGTCTGTGGTGGTTGGCGCTGTAGGGATGATCGCAACGGCAACAACATGAGGGGTTAAGTGCCTGCCACACCCAAGGACGTACGCGAAGTACATCAGACACGGGCAGAAGCGACACTTCTGCTACAAACCATTTTCGTGATCCATTTGGTGGTGACAGTTGACTTAATTAATCTGGTCCGTATTGAAAAAGTAAAATTAGTCTGCAAATGGTTCGTAAGTGTGAAACGAAATAAGTCATTCTCTCTACAGAAGATGCTGGAAATGGCCCCGATTCCGCTGTTCTTTCTACTTCTAATGACAAATTGGCAGTTTAAATTGCGTGGCCACGGAGTGATGGAAAATCTTTTCGTGTCAGTCTTATTTTGGCTACCCTGTAGTATCGGCGACGATGTCAGAGTATAGGCTCTGAGCATGCATATTGGAGTTGTATGCACAATAAAACAGGTGATGCAGTTCTACTACTTTTATAATATGACTGCTGATAACCGGAACCAAATGGATATCATAAGAAGAATCACGATAATCAACCAAGCTGACAGACATAAGAATAATGTGTTAAGGGATAGCCGCCTTAATATAGAAGCAATAAAAAGAAATCGAAGTGTTTGAAGTTAAGGCTGCGAATCGTAAATCCTTGGGAAAGACCAAAGGAACAAATTAAAAGTATCAATGTTAATTTGGGGGACAGTAACAAAAACTCACTCGCTAGAATGAAAACCTAAAAGAAATATGCTTAGATCTGTAGTTAGCACAAGGACAAGAGCTTAAGCAGTTGTGTATGTAAAATGAGATGACGTTGGATGAAGAGCACTGATTAACACAATACAAACATGAAAAAATTAACTTATTGGGTGTATGATTTAGCACAACAACTTCTTAAGGAATATCATCGAAAGAAGAAACTTAGGAAGATAATCGTGAGTCAGACTGCACAATGTGGTCACTAGAATGAACCGTAACTACTACAGTTCGATGGAGATGGCAAGCAACTGCTGCATAAATAATGCATTGCCACTAGTGGATGGTGTTAAAACGAGGCCTATCCAGAAAGTAAGTTCCGATTGATCGCGAAATGGAAACCACAGTGAATATCAGAAATGTTTTATCTTTAACAGTTAGCTACACCTTCCAGCTACTTCTCCACGTAGTTGCCGTTCTGACTTAGACATTTGTCGTAGCGTTGTACCAGCTTTTCAATATCCTCATCACAGAAGGCAGCCGCCAGTGCTTTCTGCCAGTTCTCCACGCTGGCCTACAGCTCGTTGTCTGTGCCAAAATGTTGTCTTCATAGACAGCGGTTCATGTGAACAGAGATGGAACTCAGAGGGAGACAATTACTGGCTGTATTGTGGGTAATCAAACATTTCCAATTCAAAACGATGCAGGAGCATCATCATTGCCCATGCAGAATGCGGCTGAGAATTAGCTTGAAGAAGAAACACTACGACAGTTATGTAATGTTGGGTGCATAGCTTCAGGCGAAATTTCTCACCAGGCCCTCGTACTTGGCGGGAGACACTATTTTCTAGACATCTTTACGCCCTCCCTGCGAGCTCAAAAATGAGAAGAGCGACGTGATGCTATTTAGGGTCATACTAGAGACACTACCCAACACATCTCTGCAAAGGTTTATCTGATTTTCATAGTCGTTTCCATTTCGCGACCGATCGGAACTTACTTTCTGGACGCCCCTCGTACATAGTTAAGAACAGGCAAAGGGACACAACGAACTATCGTTGATTATCACCACTAGCGTGAATTTCTTGTAGTTTGAACAGCATTTTCGATCACAGGGAAATCTACTAGTTCAATTATAGCGTTATTTTCTAAAGAGAAAATGCAGGATCATAGCAGCCTCAAAAAATTGACGGCCTTAGAGCAACAGGTTTCTGTTTACAGTTACAACAAATTCCGTCGAATACACATACGCATATGAATGAGATGGTGAGTTCGTAATACCATGGCATGAAATACGCATGTAACCTCTTTAATTACATTTTTATTGCGCAGAAGCTATTAAGTAGACTGATTTGAAAACTGTTCAAGCCATATTTTCGTACTTGGTGACATGCTCCAGTTAATAAATAAACATCTTCGGGGCGAAATGTCTAGACACGTTGTCTGCTGTAAGCAGCTGACTGACACCAATCAAATGTTCTACCTGATTAAATTTATGTCTGAAGATAATTTAACGAAACCGGGGACCAAGTACGAGGGACATTCAATAATTAGAGAGGCAAGTTGGCCTGGGGAAAAAACTGTTATTAGGGCAAGCTTGGTACTTTTATGGCTTTAACTTGGCTTCACTAGTATGAGCCCTGATTTGTTGATGTATCAACATTGTTTTATTTATAACCTCAAAACTACATTTCAAGATGGCGATTCCGCTTGAAACGTGCACATTGGTTGAACAACGTTCTGTTATTCGGTTTTTACTTGCTGAAGGCGACAAACCAGTGAATTTATACTGCAGAATGTCTAACGTTTACGATGAAAGTTGTATAAATCGTGCAAATTTTTACAAGTTGGCAGAGGAGTTCAAAAATGGTCGCGACTTAGTGACTGGCGAACACCGTTCTCGCCGACCAGTTGCAGTTTCAACTCCCTCACGTGAAAGTCGGATTGATGACATTATTAGTGCCGACCGCCGTGTGACTGTGGAAAAAATAGTTGATAACGTTCAAGTTAGTACAGATACAGTTCATAACATTATCTGTAACAAGCTGAAGTACAGCAAAGCATGTGCAAGATGGGTCCCAAAGAAGTTGATGCGACTACACAACGAAACAAGGTTGAAAGTGTGCACAGAGCTAAAGGAACGTTATGAAAGAGAAGGTGAGCACTTCCTCAACAAAATTTTAGCTTGTGATGAAACTTGGGTTCACAGAAAAAATTCGTAATATGTTTGTTTAATTAGCCATCTTCTGCAGCAATATTTAAGCTTTAGCGGTGAAAGCAAACCGTAAGGTGTCGCTGTTACTGTTCAGTTAAAACTATCCTTACACTTTGTACATGGGATAACGCTTCACCGGCGGATGAGCAGTCCCAGTTGGCATTTGCTTGAGGTTGTGGGCGACACGAGCAGGTTCCAAACGAAAAAGAATTTTGGAAGAAAAGTAAGAGGTAACGAAAAAGCCAATACGATGAGGAAACTGACGCGACAACGTGCTGGAAATTAAAAAAAATATATATTTAAACCAATCAAGTGACTAAATATTATAGTAAATGTCTTTTGATTAGATTTAGAAAAATAAAAGATTTCGATGCATTTGATGAGATTCAAACCGTTGAAGTTACACATGTCAGGTGTGCACGCTAACCACCACGCTATGCGATTACACTGCAAAAGGCTGTTTTATTTATCACTTGGTATCTCAGTTGCAAATTTTGGCAGCCTTCAAAAATTCTAATGTAAGTCGACCGCAATGTGGTACGAAGCCTACCTAATGCAAGTCGATCTCTATGATTATAATAACTGTATAAATGACGCTACTACGCATCTTGTGCGGAAGGATCCAGTAGTGTTTGGTTAGTGTTGTATATCTACATCTACGTGATTACTCTGCCATTCACAATAAAGTGCCTGGTAGAGAGTTCAATGAACCACCTTCAAGCTGTCTCTCTACCGTTCCACTCTCGAACAGCGCGCGGGAAAAACGACCACTTAAATTTTTCTGTGCGAGCCCTGATTTCCCTTATATTATCGTGATGATCATTTGTCCTTATGTAGGTGCTTTTCGCAATCGAAGGAGAAAACGGATGATTGAAATTTCATGAGAACATCACGTCTCAACGAAAAACGCCTTTGTTTTAATGATTGGCACTTCACGTATTATATCTGTGGCACTATCACCCTTATTTCGCGATAATACAAAACGGGCCGCCCTGCTTTGAACTTTTTCAATGTCATCCGCCAATCTCACCTGATGAGGATCCCACACTGCACAGCAATACTCCAGAATAGGGCGGACAAGCGTGGTGTAAACAGTCCCTTTAGTAGACCTGTTGCACCGTCTAAGTGTTCTGCCAATGAATCGCAGTCTTTGGTTTGCTCTACCCACAACTTTATCTATATGATCGTTCCAGTTTAGGTTATGTGTAATTATAATCCATGAGTATTTAGTTGAATTTACAGCCTTAAGATTTGTGTGACCTATCGCGTAATCGAAATCTAGCCGATTTCTTTTAGTACTCATGTGAATAACTTCACACTTGTGTTTATTCAGTGTCAATTCCCACTTTTCGCACCAAGCAGATATCTTATCTAAATCATTTTGCATTTTGTTTTGGTCATTTGATGACTTTACAAGTAGGCAAATGACAGCATCATCTGCATACAATCAAATTACACTACTCAGATTCTCTCCTTTGTCGTTAATTTAGATCGGGAACAAGAGATGTCCCATAACACTTCTTTGGGGAACGCTGGTTATTACTTCTGTTTTGCTACGGTCGTAGGTTCGAATCCTGCCTCTGGCAGGGATGTGTGTGATGTCCTTAGGTTAGTTAGGTTTAAGTAGTTCTAAGTTCTAGGGGACTGATGACGTCAGATGTTAAGTCCCATAGTGCTCAGAGCCAATGAACCATTTGAACTTCTGTTGTACGCGATGACGTCCCGTCTATTACTACTAACTGTGTGTACATCGTTGACATCGTTGTGTGCGTGTGTGTGTGTGTGTGTGTGTGTGTGTGTGTGTGTGTTGTTTTTGGTGTGGTTATTATGTGTGATGAAATACAAAACAATAGGGCCAGATCCAGGATTCTGGATCCACACACAACAAGAAAGAAGGCCGGACAAGGAATTGGAAATGAACTGAATGTTGGCAACGGCGAACGGTCTTGGCGTGACGTTGACCGCTCTAATCAGGATTAGCAAAATGATGCCACTCATTCAGTATTAACCTATTGATCATTGCGTTTGGAATCACATATCTGACAATAATCCAATGATGACAAGATGTAGTCCGAGAAGGAACCGCCAAGGAAACCAGCTACATCGCGTGAAGTGTCAACTGTCAAGAAATTTTAATCGCCAGTGGTTGGCATTTACAACGATTTATCCTTTTCGCATTACTATTCACGTCTCCAGTTTATTTCTTAGGACAGGTCGATTTTTTTACTGAGCAGTATTCTGGTCGCAGCGCATTACTGCAGTAGCTTTTGCGCTAACATAACGGTTTCCAAGAAAGCGAAAAGCTATAAGTGAATTGAATAAAATTCAATTACAGAGAGAGCGTAGAGGGACATAGTTTTTCTCGGAGAATATATCATGCAAAGGCTCGTAGTGGCAGGTGCATCCTGACGTAGTTTCTTTCTGCCGCGTTCCCATATAGGCCTACGACCCGGAATTTCAGGAGCCTTAAATCTCCACACTTATTCACCACACGCAGTCTGCCACATTATTATAGTTTCCACGATACGTATTAATACTCCACTGCCTCAGCGCCACTCGTAAAGAAGGTTTCCTCTTCCGCGGCCCAGTGCAAGACAACGGCAGTAAATTGTTTAGGTGCCACCCGGACGCCGTAAATTTCAGAGTTTCTCCCTGGAGAATCTTAGAGAACTTTTAGAGGTGTCGGGCGCAGTAGGTCAAGTGCTTTTGCGGCCGAATTGGCGACGGCTGTAAACTGTGGGACGGGTCGGTAACTGTCAGCCCTCGGTGGTCCCGTAATTTGGCCGGCCTGACGAGCCACGGAACGGCTGTCCGTGGACCGGGGCCGGCGCCGGCTGGGGCCGCCGAGAGCCGCTTCTCGTCCCAGTGCAACAACTTGGGCGTCTAGATAGTATCTCTTAGGTGCACTGAGACATTTAGGCGTTCTTTTCCCGCGAGGAACGCGTCGGCCGAGGTAGGCCGTTGGCAATAGAGTGCTGAAAGCATCGAAAGACTCCAATGCGGACAGGGCACTGTGAGCCTATATGTCGATAGCCGTACTTGTGGACTTAGTTAAGGGACACTTACACTGAAATTTTGTAAGCTATTGCTGCCCGTTCTTTCTTCGTAACAGAGAATTCGCCAACTTCATTCGCGCGCCTTACACGAATCTTCTAATAGGTAATACACTGATGTGACTTAAGTCATGGGATACCTCCTAGCCGGCCGGTGTGGCCGAGCGGTTCTAGGCGCTTCAGTCTGGAACCACGCGACCCCTACGGTCGCAGGTTCGAATCCTGCCTCGGGCATGAATGTGTGTGATGTCCTTAGGTTAGTTAGGTTTAAGTAGTTCTAAGTTCTAGGGGACTGATGACCTCAGATGTTAAGTCCCATAGTGCTCAGAGACATTTGATACCTCCTAATATCATGTCGGACATCCTTTTACCGGGTGTTGTGCAGCAACTCGAGGTAGCATAGACTCAACAAGTCGTTGGGAGCCACCTGCGGAAATAATAGCCTGTGCTGCCTCTATAGCCGTCCACAACTGGATGGCCAAATCATTCGCTCTAACTGTCCAGTATATGCTTCAAACCAGTGGCAAACAACTGTCGGCCGGCGACATGTCGTATTGTAATTCATAAACATTCCATCGTTATCTGGAGTCCGTGAATCACTGCAAATGGTCTACAGGTAGCCTAACGTAACCATTTCCAGTAAGTGGTCGGTTCAGTTGGACCAGAGGACCCAGTCCATTCCATCTAAACAAAGCCAACACCATTACGGAACCGCCACCAGCTTGCACAGTGCCTTTTTGATAACTTGGATCCACGGCTTCGTGGGGTCTGCGCCACACTCGAACTGTACCATCAGCTCTCACCAACTGAAATCGGGACTCAACTGACCAGGTCTCGGTTTTCCAGTCGTATAGCGTCCAACCGGTACGGTCACGAGTCCAGGAGAAACACAACGGGCGATGTCGTGCTGTTGGCGAAGGCACTCCCGTCGGTCGTGGGCTGCCATCGCGAAATTTCGCCTCACTGTTCGTGGTGAGAGATAATATCTGAAATATGGTATTCTCGGCACGTTCTTGACACTGTGGATCTCGGAATATTGAATGCCCTAACGATTTCCGAAATAGAGTGTCCCACGTGTCTACCTCCAATTACGATTCAAGGTTCAAACTCCGTTAATTCCCGTCTTGCAGCCGTAATCACGCTGGAAACCTTTTCACATGACTCACCTGAGTCCAAACGACAGCTCCGCCATTGCACGACCTCTTTATATCTCGTTTACGCGATATGTGCTTACCGCTATCGCATGACTTCTTTCGCCTCAGTGGTTCAAATGGTTCAAATGGCTCTGAGCACTATGGGACTTAACATCTATGGTCATCAGTCCCCTAGAACTTAGAACTACTTAAACCTAACTAACCTAAGGACAGCACACAACACCCAGCCATCACGAGGCAGAGAAAATCCCTGACCCCGCCGGGAATCGAACCCGGGAACCCGGGCGTGGGAAGCGAGAACGCTACCGCACGACCGCGAGATGCAGGCTCGCCTCAGTGCAAATCCCCCCCCCCCCCCCCCAAACAAACGACTGTTTGGGCCTGTTTATGCCGTAGTAACTGTCGTGTTAAGTGGTCCAGTTAGTAAAAACTGGACTACTGAATGAAGTGTTTGTGGTTTCTGTTTTTTAAAGTGAAAACCACCGAAGTTGCACCGTCGTACGGAATCCACATTAAACTGTCAAATGTAGTTTAAAGGTTTGGTTAGTATCCACTGTTAGTTCTACTAGGGTTGGGCAAAAATATGAAAACATCGCGAGCAACGCATGCTTGAACATATATTCAGATGCTAACCAAGCCTGCCAGTTGTGCCGTTGCACTTGCCCACGAATGGCAACTGTCCAGTGTCCTCAGCACGTTGCAATCATCAGTTGCGCTCAGAACTGTGATCTGTGTAGCTGAGAGTGCATTATATAGGATCTAAAGGAATGTTGGTGCTCGTACGGTGGATCTTCCATAACCAAGGTAGCCGCAGCCTTTGGTGTTTCAAGAGGCACCGTGTCGAAGATTTGTTCCGCATACAACGGGATAAACATCCACTAAGTCATAATGCGAAGCAAGTTGTGTGTGTTGCGTGTTCGTGACGGACGGTCTTCAAAGAAGACTGTAACGAAAACCATTGGGACGATAGCTGCAAAAGTCACTGCAAAACAGAATGTTTCACTCACGAACCCTGTCAGCACCAAAACAATACGAAGCTGGGGAATGCAGGGTGAGCCGGAATCCCAAAACCACTCATCAGTGATGCAAAAGGCGGTAACAGAAAAAAGTGGTGCCGAAGCCATAAAACTTGGACTATGGTAAAAGACAACTCCATTGTCGTACCCTGAACTTGCCACTATATTGCAGGATGAATGGTACCATACAGAAGCTGTATTTTTCCGTTCGAGACGACTGGGAGCTATTTTGAATGGTAGTTTGTTGTGTTTACATATTTGTCTTCACTCGCTGTATTTGGTATGTGTCCCAAACTGTTAAAACATTAAAAAAATAAATCCGATGCCCTGGTGTTGCGTAAGCAGTCTCCTTTCCAGAAGAGATACAAAATAGTACATGATACATGTTCCTTTACTAACGAGGAGAAGGAGGAGATTAGCGTTTAACGTACCATTGACAACGAGTTCATTAAAGATGGAGCAAAAGTTGGGATTAAGGAAGAATCGGGAAAGAAATCGGCCGTGCCAATTCAAAGGAACCATCCTAGCACTTGCGTGAAGCGATTTAGGAAAAACACAGAAAACCTAAATCAATGTGGGCGAACTAGCGAATGCAAGTCCAGAGTGCTATCCACTGCGCCACCTCACTCGGCCTATGGACATGGAACTGGTTTCCTTTTCAGTAAGGGTCTTCCATTTCTTGAAGGTTACACCATCAAATATGTCTTTGTCTCCATAGCAATGTTAAGGAATCTTTTTCTGATCTAATCTGCATCCAGAAAATGGGATTTATTCAGTTCTTTTGTGGCCATTGTCATTCTCATGCTCCTAAAAAACGTGACATTTCAAATCAAATGCATCACGTAACATTTATGACGTACTATGCTCTGGTGACAATGGGAAGTTTCGTTAGTCCATTTAATATATAATGCCGTACTTGAATACTTGCGAAACTTCGATACTAAACCCATTTTCAATTTTTCTGCATCGCAGGGCTGCAGTACCTGAGCAGACTGCAATGACTGGAAGGACATCTGTCGGTCCATGTTTAACGACCAACTTACCTTTCTCATGGCGTCATGAATGTTAGGGAGTGTTGTTCACTCATACTGGCTCGAGCATGTCAAAGCTCGGACAAGGTGTGCTCGAGTGCGAATTCTTGGTGCTAGCAAGTTGTGGCTGAACCATTCACCTCCACGGAACATGGCCGCCTGAGCTGATCTATTCATCAGTTTGGGTTATTGTTGTCTCACATGAGCTCCGCAACCTTTTCCCACTCAACACCCACAATCCACAACTTGCCCAAAAGCTGCCCTTACAGCTACTACAGAAACTCCACAGCTGGCAGCAGATCTATCATTTTATCTTCGCCACTCATCACAGCGCATCTGTAGGCCACATTGTAGCAATTTAAGCTACAGAAAAATATTTTAAGATGGCACTTTTTTTTAAAAAAAAAGGTCAATTATTATTAAGTTCTCTGGAAAAAAAACGCATGTAATTGCGTAACGAAAAGAAAGAAATGAACTTCATCTACAAGAACTTTTAGAAGATATTTTTCAGGTAATAATAATATTTAACCTTTCTATGAAACATTGAAACACGTATGTTCTGTAGCAGCGATGGCGAGGCATGACAGAATCTCTGACCAGAGAGTTATTTACCGTGCCTAGTCTGTGCTTGGCCGCGCGTGAGTGCAGTGCAGTTGCGACACAGTTGGAGAGTAGTAGCGCATACGAGATGACATAGTCTGTGGTAGTAGCGCGCGAGAGACAGTCGGAGTTGTGTGTGAGGAGTCGGCGGGCGTCGACATGGGCCACTGGTCAAGGTTCAGGACGAGGTATATTTTTTAAATAAGGTAATGAATCAGCATTGCGCATATTTGATAATGTAATGTAAATTAACTGTAACTAATTTGTTCAAGAATTGCCCCAATAATAATTTTGTTCTCAAACCAATCTTTTAAGAAAATAATCATTACAATTGAAACAATATTTCCTTTGCTTTTCCTCCCAGAATCAATTTATCAGGTTAATGTTAACGTTAATTTTATAGGGACTTAACATTATCGCACAGGGCTTAAGGTTAGCGCAGCTACCCTTATAAAATTTAGCAAGTTGATCTTAACGTTAATTTTGTGGGGATTTAACATTTTCTCACATTTTTATTATCATTGACTTTTATTACTGTGGAGACCTAACATTTGGCACTATTTGCAATTCTTATTCTATTGTTTTCATTTAAAAATAATTACGGGGAGGTAACAGTTGGCACTATGTCCATTAACATTTGAATAATAATTTTTCTTAATTTTGTGGGGAGGTTACACTTGGCTCATTTATTATTATTCAGTTTTGTGGGAGGTTACGATTTCACTATTATTGACACATATAATTTACACGGGGAGGTTACAGTAAGCACGATGACCGTTCACATTTAATTAATTATTTTCTTTCATTTTTATGGGGAAGTTACACTTATCTCTATTCCCATTAACATTTTATTATTGTCTTTCAAAATTCTCCGGGGAGGTTACAACATACTTCAATATTTGCAATGTGTCCATTTCACCATTTTACCATTGGACAAGGTTGTTTCGGATGAATACCTGTCTTTCTTTGGTTTCTTTTCAGTTCTTGATACAGAATCGGAGTCTCCAATATTTAGCCTAATATAAAAGCCTGTATCCGCCTCCATAGCCGAGGTCGCTAACACAAACCTGTGTGGTGGCGCTGGACTCGGTGCTAAGGTCGTACGCACCTGGTGGTGGAAGAAATTTTCAACGTCGAAATTTTCCCAGCAAAGTGAAAAGAAATGGTAGTGTACAATTTGAGCAACGCGCACTATCGATTCCTCATCGATAGTGTGAAGCGGTCGCTAAGCATCATCCTTCCTCGCGCGCGACCGGCCGTTGGGACTTAACACCAAGCTGCTTTGGCTGGGTACGTTCCGTCTTGCCCGTAACTGGAAAAGGAAGTTTCTGAGCAGCGCAAGTGTGCGTTCCTCGGGGCTATAAATCGACGAGCATTTCTCGGGGTATGCTGTCTTGTAAGTGTGTCTTGGATTGCTACGCTCACTTGCCTAAGAAACACAACGCTCGAATTCCAACACGACCTTGGTTCGCCTTTTCTGCCTGGTCTGTCGGTATATGGACAGAGTGTATCAGTGGATGCATGTGGATTTGTGTGCTGAGCGTATTGCTTTGTCCTGTTGCTTGCTTGTGCCCAGTGGTTAAGCGTACCACCCCTTCCCAGGCAGCTGCACTGCTAGCGGCTTTACTGGGTTCTTTTGCCGATGTTCAACTGTAGCACTTGCATTTTGGCGTGTACATGTAATACTAGTGTCTGGCACATACGTGTAGTGCACGTGCAAGCTCAACTTACCCACTGAACCGTCTGTATTGGCCGTATTTACGTGTGCTGGACGAGATAATGCGGTTTTGTTAAGCATGAGTCACTTGAGTCTTTCAACTCTTTGTTATTGGTACCCTTTTCTTAATTTGTTGCTCATTTGTTTAAGTTAGAGAAAAACATTTTTTTAGTTTAAATTTTATTTTCCCAATAATTGCAATTTTTGCAATTTTTGGGGGTGGTGCGGACATTTGCTTGGCGTTTACTGTATTGAAAAGATATTCTTGAATGTGTAGAGATGTCTTTGAAGATCAGCATTTTGAGCACACTTATTCCTGCAACAGCTGGGGCTCCCTTTCCTTAATCGTACTTGTAAGTTGTATTGCAAGTACTTCTTTCTACAGTCATTGGTTATGACTGCTCACTGATCGATATGGGCCGACAATTAAGGCTTCTTGAATGCTGCTTCTTATCAATATGTCTAATGTAGTTTTCTTCTCTGTTTTAGTATTGTTTGTCTTATATATACGAGGGTTGGAATTTTAATAGTGGCAACTATTTATTTACAGCTCGTACAAAATAGATACGTGTTTCAAAGTTTTACTGACCTTCAAAGTAGTCACCAGCATTGTGTATAACCAGTTGTCAGATATGTGGATGTCGTAGGATACTCTTAGCAGTGCCATTTGTGTTGACAATTCCAACGGCGCGGTTTATAGTCCGACGAATTTTTAGCAGTTCTGAAGCGAATGCCGTGAAGTGTTTCCTTCAGTTTAGAAATCGAGTTGAACTCATGAGGGCTTAAGTCAGGGGAGTGCAGTAGCTGGTATAGCACTTAGCAGCCCCATCAGTCAAACAAATCAGTAATAGCTTGCACTGTACATGCTTAAGCTAGTCGTAGGTTGTGTTCCAAGCTGAACAGCATAGAGACTGTAGTGATGACGCTTTCTGCAGGATCTGACCGTCATTTTGCAGGACAATGCTTCAAGCTAAGAGTATACTACGACTTCCACATCACTGGCAATGAGTTATACACAATGCTGGTGACTACTTTGAAGGTCAGTAAAACTGTGAAACACGTATCTATTTCGTACGAGCTGTTAATAAATAGTTGCCAATATTAAAGTTCCAACCCTCGTACATATAAGACAAACAATATTCTGCAGTTCGTTTTCCGTTACTTTTGTACCCTACGGTACAGATGGAGTGTGGTATGATATTTCTAGTTCACAAATTTATTTATTTATAGTCGATGCGTATTCCAAATCACTTGCATCACGCCACTTTTCACATATACAGAAACTTGCCAGAGGTGAAACGAGTAATATTACACCAGGGAAAAAAAGACACACGGACTGGCCGTGGATCGGATCTTGTGTCTTTGAACTTAAAATAAATTGAAAATTTGAACAGGATGGAGTCTCTGATCTAAATAACATTCTGGGAAGCAGCAGAAGAGTATTGATAAAAACATAAAATTAATGCTTGAGGCATATGTTAAACACAAAATGAGGTCGATCACATTGAAATCAATATGAACTCCAAAGACGAAGATGAAAATAGTATACGTAAAGATGAAATAACACCATTGCATGTTGGAAATCACCATTAATGTAAGACTAAAGAGTAGAGAAATGCAATATGACGACGAACAACTTTTCAGGAAAAAAAGACCCTCTTCTTCCGGAAAGTATATTTGAGATCGATGTAAAAGAAATCGATGGTTCAGTGCAGCTACTTAGGCCTACGTCTGACTGAGAATTGAAAGACCCCAGCTAAAATAATGTATACTACAAGCCACCTGCTCTTTTCTTGTAATGATCTGACCACCTGTAAATGTATCTTCATAAATATTTGCTGAATATGTCTTCTGATACGTCAACAAGGACGTATACCGAGATAAAGGACACCAACAGTCAGGTCCTAGAAGAGTGGCTGGGAAAATTACTGAACATCGCTTGAAGTTAGTAATTCTTGTAACCAAATAACTGAACATCAAAACTCTTTGCCGGCCGGTGTGGCCGTGCGGTACTAGGCGCTTCAGTCTCGAACCGCGTGACCGCTACGGTCGCAGGTTCGAATCCTGCCTCGGACATGGATGTGTGTGATGTCCTTAGGTTAGTTAAGTTTAATTAGTTCTAAGTTCTAGGGAACTGATGACCACAGATGTTAAGTCCCATAGTGCTCAGAGCTATTTGAACCATTTGGATCAAAACTCTTTACGAACATGTTAGTTACGCCGGCCGGTGTGTCCGAGAGGTTCTAGGTGCTTCAGTCTGGAACCACGCGCGACCGCTACGGTTGCAGGTTCGAATCCTGCCTCGGGCATGGATGTGTGTTATGTCCTTAGGTAAGTTAGCTTTAAGTAGTTCTAAGTTATAAGGGACTGATGACCTCAGATGTTAAGTCCCATAGTGCTCAGAGCCATTTGAACCATTTTCGAACATGTTACAAAGTTAAAGCAAAACTTCGTTTTTACTTTAAAACAATACAAGCTTTTGAAGAACCCAAAGGATAAATGTCTCTTTTCTGTAGAATAATATAAACCTTAAAGACCACCAAGCACTAACGTGTTTCCTCTTTAGAACTAACAAACTTTAAGGAATACAATTTTACTCGAGCTTCACTTTAATCTGTAACCATGTTTCAAGATTTTCCTGTCACAAAAAGCAAGTATATCAATCATGAATCCGTTAGAAAAATGCCTGCACCGGGAATAGTGACCACGCCTCCCGAAGAAACAAGTACATTGGCCCTTGCACGTCTGCTCAAGCCTACCGCTCAGCTTCGACCTTTGTCGCCCCGCCGGGAGCTGTCTCTGCTGCCCAGAGTCCGCCCATAGATCCTTTCATGAGCAAAGACAGTGTATAACACACCGGGCGCGAGATATCGACCACGCCATACGGCTCAACTTACTACTCAAAACACTGGGCCAAGAAACAATTTATAATGCAATGTAAACATATTTCATAAACGTATTCAAGAGTGGGAATTGCTTACGTTGCGCGAATTTGGAGCGTTAATGAACACTTCGGTGAAATATGAGATCGCAGTTACATCTAGAAATATTAGATTGCTGTTCGGGGAATGTATTACAGATTTTCGGTCGTAGGATCTCCAGCCCATCGAGTCAAGACCATCAGCAGTTCACATATATAGCATGTATAAGGATTATTCTCAGGTCAGATTCCTCGCACGAAAACAAGGGAAAACTTCCATAAAACATGATTCCGCAAAATCCTTTAGTTTGGGTTGAAAGGGGCCTGTGTCAGTCCCCTTCCATGTAATTGTCATTTGTAATACCTAGCTTCCATGATTAACACTAACAGATTGGTCTTCTGATATTTTTGTTGCTGTATTTCTCAACTGGTAGATGAATTGCATAAGGACCCATTGTTATTCAATATTATTCTGGTATTTCACATCAGCAGCCTGTTATACCCCTTTACGTATTCTCCATCATCAATAATCTCTTCACTGTGCGGATGTGTGGGTAATAGATTGTGTGTAAGTACCAATACTGGCTAGTTTTTTTTACTGTTCTTTGTCATGTTTTGCGAACTTTCTATTGGATCTTATTCAAATATGGTTTGTGGCCTGGTGTGTCTGAGGATGACGGACGTCCGGCATACTTTTAACGTTTTCTGTTGACCAAGCAAGCCAATGCACTAAGACACGCTCATTTTCCACCCAACTCTGTTCAAAATTTTGTATGGTACAATGATTACGACCACCCTCATTTTCTAGCGCCCACAATATTTAGCAAACGCCTGACTACTATTTGATGGTTTTGCTATTTGTCTGACACCCCTCCCTCCCACTCAGTAAATATGTGCGACAAAAAGGCAGATAGCGAGAGAATCTAGAGTTTTTGACAGGTCACTATTCTTGGTGACGCTGTGGTGAGTAGGTCCTGCTCTTCAGAGCAGACTTAGTGAAAATTTTTATTTTGGTCTGCGTCCATTAAATATTTTGCTTTCAAAAACAGATAACGATCGCGTTTATTTAAATTATCAGTCAAAAGAATGAATGCCCTTAGGTATCGTGTTCAGAGAACATTTACTAGATTCATTATTTCCTTTTTGTGAGCTATCAATCCGATATCTGCATAAAATTCTCATCCTAATATGTAAACGTAGGCTTCTGCGGCCGTTGCCACATTCAACAAAATTCTTCTGGATTTGAGGCCACGTTGTCTACTACAAAATTCTGACGTTTCGGCGACTATTGCAAGACGCCTTCCTCAGGGTGTACTGCTAACTGCAGTTCACCCGTCTTGCAATAGTCGCCGAACTCCTGACTTATAGGCAGCCTTGCACAACAGATGTGTTGTTTGGAAATAGTATCAGTCTGTCTTATCGACGTATTTTGGAAATCAGCCTACACATCAGGTGTAAGAAACAGTTTTCCACCCCTGAACTTGTAGGCTGCCCTGCACGACAGTAATATTTTTTTGGAACAGTGTTGACCTGCTTCGTCAGCCTGCTTCATATGGCAGGCTAGTAAAAAACAGTTTACAAGCCCCTGAAATTTGGCCCTGCATAATACGAATATTTTGACTTTACTATCAGCCTGGTTTGTCAACCTGTTTTGCAGGGGCTATAAGTTTGTTTGGATGTAGCTGGAGGAAGGTTGAGACTGACAGAAGAAGGAATAGACAGAGGTATTGGGCAGGAGAGGATGGAGAGGGAGAGAGCAGAGCAGAAGTGGATGGATAGACAGAAGGGCGAAGCGGAGGAGGGAGAGAGGGAGAGAGAGAGAGAGAGAGAGAGAGAGAGAGAGAGGAGAGTGGATTGGCAGAGAGGTGGGAGGAGGAGATAGGCAGAGAGAGGAGTGAAGCAGGAGATGTGTCCAATATATGTATCAAATGCATTCCCGAGTTTTGGAGGAAAGGGTAGTATTCAATAAAATCCATTCCTTTGGTCGTTATGCCGTCGTCTCGATATTAATTCGTGTTGCTATTTTCAAATAATTCATTAGGTATAATATAGTCAATCCTTCATAGATACTTCAAATGGCAATGTACTTGGTGGAATAGAGGATACAGTAGGGTTTTCCCCACTATTAATAAGAATCGTACAATTTTACCGGAGTCCATGGCATGTGGCAAAAAGTGTGATTCAAAAAGTAAGAAATACAGTACGAATATGAATCAGGAATAGAAACAGAAGCTTTTGAAACGAGTTGCGGACACCTTTTAGGATTATTTATGAAAGGTTTTTCTACAAATCTGTTAAGTGAGGAACTTGTAGCCTTGTGATACGCCCTAAAGAAGCCACCAGCGTAAGTCATCCCTCAACTCTCCCCTCTACCGCTACACAACTTATTCAGCAGCTTTGCACTGGGCTGGATATCTAAGGATAACTATCGTGTATTTCTTTTGCAGGGACAGTTTTGTAATTCTTAAATCGATGAAGGCGAAAGCTAGAATGCTTGCTTTGAAGAACATATGGCCGTTTGCATTTTTCCTAGCTTTATACTGTACAATCTTGGGCTCCACCTCTACTAAAGAAAACCTTCCCGTCTTGTTCTGTCCGACACAAACGTAAACCTGAAAAAATAACTTTTTGAATTTCCTCTGTGTCTGTTTTAATGGTTTAATGGCTCTGAGCACTATGCAACTTAACTTCTGAGGTCATCAGTCGCCTAGAACTTAGAACTAATTGAACCTAACTAACCTAAGGACATCACACACATCCATGCCCGAGGCAGGATTCGAACCTGCGACCGTAGCGGTCACGCGGTTCCAGACTGAAGCCCCTAGAGCCGCAAGGTCACACCGGCCGGCTCTGTGTCTGTGTTGTAGACAACTGTGGCTATTATTTCAGTCGGCTAATTTTGTTCTGTTAAGTTCTGTTAAGTTTTTCCCAAATGTGCTCCATCGCGAATATTTCACTAATGCAATATCAGGAAGCGTTGGGTGTCAGTTTTACACAACTTCTTAGGCGAAGATCTCTATTACCGCTCAAAACCACAGCATATCAACAGTTAAAACAAGGTAACCTGCAAAACAATACGTATATGTTCCGCAGTCTGACGTCGTACTTAGTTTTTCTTCCAGTCTTACAACAAATGACGATGTTTCGACAGGAATAACATCCAGCCGAAAAACAGCCAAGTTCAAAATGATCATTTCCTGTCCTCAACACAAAGGGTAATTTGAACAACACAGTGATTTAATAGGCATTGTCCTATTGTAGATGGTATGTCCTTGCTGTTCTAATATCTTTTAAGTGGCTAACCTAGCCAGGCGTAAGGGGTACTGAAATATAACCTGGACTCTGAGCCACAGTGCAGCTTTTCATTTTTCACGTTATGAGTCTTTGCTGTAGTTGAAAGAAGCCAAAAGAGACAGCAAAAAAAAAAAAAAAAAAAAAAAAAAAAAAAAACCTGGGACCGAGGTCTAAATCCCAATACTTTTGGGTCTATATTTTTGCTCTTCTCTTTTCTTTTACAGGCCTACCTCCTCTCCTAGGAAGCCATGCGATCTCCAAATTTTGCCTTCTCCAGAAGGGTTTCTTTGCTGTTTTCTGATTTACTAGGTCTTTTAGTGATTAACGTATTTCTGACAGTGACATACAAATTAAAATAAAAGAATGAACTAATAAATCTGCCGTTTTATCTATCAGATTATCCTTTTTACATTGTTATCCGTTTTGGAATACTGTCGTGGGAAAATAATGTATAGAATCTCCTGATTTGCATATACTCTTGCACTTACCGAGTTGTTCGTATAGTTCTGTTTTGACATCTATAGTATTTTGTATTTTTCACTGTGTGTGTATTACACACAGTGATCTAGGTACATTTTGGTACATGTTCTTCCACATTCAGGATACTGCCGACTTTTCGAAGAGGCGAGCAACACTATTTTTTATGTTAATAGTGGCTGTGTGAGTAATTGCTGCAGTTCTGTCTTCAGTCCAGTTACATGTTTCTGCCGACTGCTTGCAAGTGATTTTATGTTGTACTGTGTTATTCTCACAGTCTGAGCATTTTTTGGTGTTAAATTACTTAACAGATTCAGTTTTTAAGTAGCTCTTATCACATTATTTAATTGTTTCTACCTCTTAGCACGTCCTTTTAACACAGTTAGGTGATACACCTGTGTGAGGGTTGCACCAAAAGTAAGGTTCCCATATATTTTGCAAATAGAAACATTGTTTATTGTGATTAATTTATACATCGTTGAAAAGCTTTCACCTTTGTCTATTTTTCAACATAGTCTGCATTTTTTTCGACACACTTTTCAAGACGGTGCTCCAGCTTTTGTATTCCTAAGTCAAAGAAGTCTCCTGCCAACCTGCTGAGGAAGCGTGCGACCTCTGCTCGGAATTCATCGTCGCTCTTGAAGTGTTTGCCACCTATATATTCCTTTAGCTTGAGGAAGAGGTGATAATCGCTGGGGGCTAAGTCTGGGCTGTACGGGGGCTGGGGCATAACAGTCCACCCAAATTTCTTCTAAAGCTCCATTGTTTGACTAGCGACGTGGTGTCGAGCGTTATCGCGAAGAAGCGCTACTCCCTCCGTCAGTCGTCCTCTCCAGCGATTCTGGGTTGCTCCCCAGAGTTTGGTCAATGTTTCACAATATCTGTCTGAGGTTATTGTCGTCCCAGGTTGCATGAAATCGGTGCGGAGTGCCGCCTTCCGATCCCAAAACACAGTGATGGTGGTGAACCAGAGTGACGCCGCTGACGAAATTGTTGTTTTGTTTTGGGGTGTAATGAAGCACCCACATTTCATCTCCTGTGACAACACAGTCCAACAACTTCTCCTTGTTGCTTCCCCCTCACATTGTTGAAGAAACTTGCGAGCACAGTCAAGTCATTGCTCCTTGTGTCCGTCAGTCAGCATCTGGGGGACCCAGCGAGCACACACGTTGAGATAACCCAACGTTTCTGTAAAAGTTTTTTCAATTGCGCCGTGGGAAGCTTCAGGAATGCGTTCAACAAATTTGTGGACAGTGACCCTCCGATCTATGAACAGCTCACTGCCGATCATCTGGACAACCGCACCCGAAACAGGTGGTCTTATCTGTTCTTCATCGTGAACTTGCGTGTGACCCTCAATAAAATCCCTGCACCATCTGAGGACATGCTGAACAGACATGCACTTTCACTATAAACCTTAGTCAGTTGCCAATGAATCTCCACAGGCGGTAACTTCCTTGCATGGAGAAACCGGATTACTGTTTGAACCTCGCACTTGGCGGGAACAGCGATCAACACTTCCATCTCGGACGGCTGCCAAGCCAACACTGAGCGACGTAGCGAATCGCGGATGGGCGGCCTCGAGAGTGGGGGAACCACTGCGCACTGCACTGTTGTCGGATTTCGGCTAATACCTTCCCCTGAGGCTGTAGCTCGTTGGGAACCTTACTTTTGGTACAACCCATGTATTTATGTGTCGCTTATTTGTGAGCATCCTGTAGATCTCAGTCCACTTTAGTGTTTTGTCTTATTTCCCTCTTTCAAGTAACTGTAGTCATTGGAAAAATGCAAATTAATGCCTTTGATCAGCAGAAACAACGCAATAACGTTCAGTTACAAGATTCAAGCTCGTCACATCTGTAAGAATTTAGAAGTATTCCTAAGAAGTGGTATGAAATGGAACGTTCACGTAAAGTCAGTATTAGGCCAACAGAAGACTTAGATTTGTTGGAAGGTGTTCGGGAATGCGCAGTGCGTCTGTAGAGGAAACTGCAGACAAGGCTATAGTGCAACCAATTCTAGAGTACTGTTCCAGTGCTTGGAGTGCTTATGAAGTAAGCGTGACAGTAAACAGCGAACGAATTGGGGCAGGCGCAGCCAGTAGCGTACCAGGTGTACCAAGTCATTGTAGCCCGTATAAAAGTTTAACAGATGTGGTAGGGGAATTATAATGCTGTTCGATAAATTTGTATAGGACGAACACGAATTCCATCAACAACATTTCGGAGGTTGTTCGGGGATATATTCTGAGTTTTTGGTATAAGGGCTTGGTGTCTCATTGCAACGTAACGGAATTTCGTTTGTTTTTGAACTTCATTTATCCTCTTGTCTGCACTGTGTATTTTGTATGGAGTAAATTTGTCCCATTCACTCATGGTGCTTGCATTTGACAATAGTAATACCCACTCTACCTCCTGCCCTCAAGCTTATATTTCTCGGTTCTGTTTGGGTTCTTTCTCCAGCAATGTTAGTTATAGGTTAACGGTGATATGCAGCAGTGCAGATACATTTAGTGATGAATAACTGGTTGCTATGCACCTCGCATGTGGGTTTACTGTATGCAGTGGAAGAACAGCGCAACGAAGCTATGTTGAGATGTTTCCGTAACAGCGGCAACGACATCCCGGAAGTTTTACATCTGTACATAGGGCCTAGGAGAACCCAGACTGCATATCTCAGGTCTTTTCACTGTTGTGAAGGTATCTTCACACAAACTCAGACGATTAGGATAGCAAACCATTAAATCATGATTAAATTAATAGCCTGTAACGACCCACTGGAGATAGTGGCTGCAAAAAATGTTTTAAATGGCTCTAAGCACTATGGGACTTAACATCTGAGGTCATCAGACCCCTAGGCTTAGAACTGCTCAAACCTAACTAACCTAAGGACATCACACACATCAATGCGCGAGGCAGGATTCGAACCTGCGACCATAGCAGCAGCGCGGTTCCGGACTGAAGCGCCTAGAGCCGCTCTGCCACAGCGTTCGCCCTGTGACATATGTATTCGAGCAAGACTATAAGAGGATATTGTTGCCACCATGGTATATCTCGTCCAGGGATGATAAGAATACGATAAGTGAGATTAGTTCACGCACGGAGCATACAGACGTTTCCTGCCGGTCAGCATGCGTTTTGTAGGAAAATAACTAATACAGGGTGTTTATAAGTGAATATCGGGGTTTTAACGCTTTATAATATTTATTACATTAAACATACAGTTATAAATGATATGTCAATTGAAAGAGCAACTGAAACAGTTTTAGCAAGAACCTTATAAATGTTCAGTGTGAGCACCATTTGCCACACGGCACACATCAAGTCTATAGCCATGCGCTGAATAGGCCGCAAGGGGCTCAATGATAGGGCTTGCTTTGCATGGCCGCCACGTTCACCCGACCTAACGCCATACGATTTTTTCCTTTGGGGCTGCATCAAGGATCATGTGTACCTGCCCCAATATCTGCAGACCTCCCTGAATAAAGAAACCGGATTGAAGCAGCTGTTGCTACCATCACTGAAGACACACTTATCAACGTTTGGGAAGAACTCGGCTATAGACTTGATGTTTGCCGTGTGACAAATGGTGCTCACATTGAACATTTATAAGGTTCTTGGTGAAACTGCTTGAGTTGCTCTTCCATTTGACATATAATTTATAACTGTAAGTTTAAAATAATAAATATCATAAAGCGTTAAAACCCCTATATTCATTTATAAACACCCTGTAAAACCACGGAGTACCCTCCGCCGTGCATCGTACAGTGGCTTGCCGAGTACACGTGTAGACACACAGGAGCTGGACAGAGACAGGGAAACACCGCGGGAAATGGCTGCTTGAACGTAAATGCAGGTGCTAGCCAAGCCTGCGGGTTGCACTGTTGCGTCTGACCACCAACTGCAATGTCCTCAATGCGTTGCAAATGTCAGTCGTGGTCAGAACAGTGTTGTATGAAGCTGTGAGTGCATAGTGTCAGAGATCACTGAATTAGGAACTGGGTAACTTGTTGCCGCTCGTAAGGTAGGTGCTACCATAAAACAGATAGGGAAAGTGTTGGGTGTTTCAAGAGGCACCGTTTCGAAGATTAACACAGTACACAGGGAAAACATCACCCAGTAAGTCACAACGCGGACGAAATGTTGAAACATCCCCTTTGAAAAATTAATGAATTACTGTGCTGATAAAGCTCTTACGTTATTTGATTCTCAAGCAACTAAGCAAAACTGAACGTAATCAGACATTTCTCTCTTTACTTATTCTGATCATCACTAAACTGACACATAATATTTTTTTTTAGCGCAACGCAATCTGACTTTCAATAATCCCTACAAAAGAATGGCCCTGACTAACAATAACCTATACCTTTCATGAAGCACTAACCTCACAAAAATCCTCGTTACTCGAACTACTGCAATACAGCGAGCGCCAATACTGCCAGCTAAATAAAAGATTCTAACTACTGAGGGCACTAACTACTGATAGGCATAGTCAGCAAATGAAAGATTTTGATAGAGAACAAATAGTGTAGTTACCTTAATAATGTTCAAAAGTCATCATTATATATATATATATATATATATATATATATATATATATATATATATATATATATATAAGTTCATGATATCCAATATTACGAATTTACTCTTTCTGATGGACTCACGTGCAGATCGTCCGCTCTCAAAATTCTGCCATCCACCACTGCTGGCGGCTCACCTCCAACTGCGCGACGATACGCGCTGTTCACATCCAGCTGCCCAACACTACAGTAGCGAATATTCCATCGATGCCAACCAGCCACAGACTGCACACAGCTCAGCCAGTGATTTTCATATAGAGCGCTACGTGGCAAAATAAGACGGCTACAGCTTCGTCACAGGAGAGTCGGAATATTCCATCGATGCCAACCAGCCACAGACTGCACACAGCTCAGCCAGTGATTTTCATATAGAGCGCTACGTGGCGTTACCAACATAAAAACCTAAACAGCCTACTTACAATGTGTGTTAGGTGATTGTGACGGACAGTGATTGAATTAGATTGTGAGGAAAAATAAGACGACTACAGCTTCGTCACAGCAGAGTCGAATGTGACACTCCAAACATTGTCAGCACCAAAACAACAGGAAGTGAGCTCCATAAGCAGCGAACTGCAACGCAAGCTAGAATTCCAAAACCGTTCATCAGTGATACAAATAAACGTAACAGGTAAGCTTGGTGCCGATGGCATAACATCTGGACGATGCGGCATTGGAAGAGCGTCAGTTGACCTTGTGAGTCTTGTCTCACACTGTGTCCAACTTCTGACCGAGTTTACGTCCAAAGAATGAAACCTGATTGGAGTGAAGTGACGGTTTGGAAACACATATCGTCGTATTCCATGGGCTCCAAGGCTACTCTGCAAGGTCGCATTACCGCAACGGATTGCGTGATCATTTTAGCTGACCATATCCATCCCATGGTACAATGTTTGTATCCGACGGGAGGTGCTGTATTCCAAGACGACAGAGCCACTGCTCACACAGTCCAGGACTGGTTCTGCGAGCGCGAGGTTGAATTTTCACATTTCTCCTGGCCACCACAGTCAACAGATTATATTACTGAGCCTTTGTGATCTACTTTGGAGACGAGGGTGCGATAGAGCTGTCCACCTCCGTCGTTGTTACCTTGCCACTATTTTGCAGGAAGAATGGCATAAAATTTCCTGGAAAACTATAGAGAAGCCGTATTTATCCATTTAGAGACCACTGTTTAGATAGCTAAGGGTTTCCTAAACGGTACTAGGCCTGTTTTTGGTTTTTGGTGTTTCTGTATTTGTGTCCAATCCCGCAATTGTAGCACGAAAAACGTCTACAGGCCCCTCGGCCATAGAACAAGTGGCGACCCCGAAAACGAGGATAATGGCGGGAGGAGCGTTGGAGGACCTTGGCTCATGCCCCGCATAGTGCGCTGCCCCGGCAATAGATCTCGCTTAGCCGTGCGCCCCACATAACGGTGACCGCTGCGACAGCCCGTCAGCGCCGTGTGTTTAAGAGCGACCGGCTCCCATTGTGCCCTGGCACTAACAAATCGCCAGAGCGCGCCGCTGTGCGCCTCCCGCGGTCAGCCGAGGCGGGACCACCTCTGCCGTAATTTACATCGCTCCGCGTACCGTATGACTTGTTTTAACGCGCGTTTGATTGACACTGTAATATTAAGCGTACCGTTAGCCGCGCTATGATACGTGTTTCGAGTAATAAGAGAGCCGCCCCTTCCGGATTGTCGGCGCGGCGGGGACGGCTGGCGCTGATAAGACGCCCGGCTCGCACTCGGCGGAACACCGACGCACGTGTTGTGCGTGACGCGTAATTGCCGGTAATTGTACTCCCTCCCCCCGGGGCTATCCGTGTCAGTTTCTATCCCGACATCATCTTGACGCTTTTCTCTCGGGACGTCAAAATTAATTTACGGCATAACTCTCTTCCGTAAGAACGAAATAGTTTTTCTGAGGAGCCGTGGGCATACCGCCATCCGTGCCACTCAGTTTTCACATAACTGTATATCCGTCACGCCCTGATGAACGCATACAGTATACAGACGTGTGGTCATGTAGTAAGTTCCGTTTTAACTGGACCGTGCACAACATTTAGTACAGTTCCTCAATCTTAGACCTGTATCCTGTAATATTTCCCTCCCACACATCACTATTAACTTTTTCATTAGCTTCAAAAGCATCGAGAGGCATAAGATATACAAAACAAAAACATTTTACTTATCTTCATTTTCTCTTGTTGCTGGCTTCAGTTCTTGCGTCTAGGGATGCATTCTTGCGCCTGAAATTTTGCTTAGTGGGTTCTAGATGACTAAGTAACTGTTGACGATTTCCATATCACACCGTCTTTACAACATCCACTTAATATTCCAAATTACATTGTTATTGTCGATTAGAAAAAAATACGTCTGTCTCTATTAGAGGCATGCCCACTGCTCCATACATTCTGCTGTACTCACAATATTCCAAACAGTTTCAAAGCAAAAGAGTTTACAAACTTTCTTATTTTATAAATGAATTTAATAATTAGCGTTGGATTGTGCAATTAATAATAGGAATTTTAAGTGTGCCTGAAATTTAGTAATTTTAAATATTTTTAAAAGAAGAGTAATTTTAACTGTATGTACATAGTACTACCAAATTAATTTCTTTTTTAACATTTTAGAATGAAATATAATACATCGTATTGTTGTTGTGATCTTCAGTCCAGAGACTGGTCTCATGCAGCTCTCCGTGCTATTTTATCCTGTGCAAGCTTCTTCATCTCCAAATACCTACTGTAACCTGCGTCCTTCTGAATCTGCTTAGTGTATTCATCTCTTGGTCTCCCTCTGCGATTTTTACCCTCCACGCTGCCCTCCAATACTAAACTGGTGATCCCTTGATTCCTCAGAACATGTCCTACCAACCGATCCCTTCTTCTAGTCAAGTTGTTCCACAACTTCTATTCAATACCTCCTCATTAGTTATGTGATCTACCCATCTAATCTTCACCATTCTTCTGTAGCACCACATTTCGAAAGCTTCTATTCTCTTCTTGTCTAAACTATTTATATTTCCATATTTTACTCCCATACATGGCCACACTCTATACAAATTCTTTCAGAAACGACTTCCTGACACTTAAATCAATACTCGATGTTAACAAATTTCTCTTCTTCAGAAACGCTTTCCTTGCCATTGCCAGTCTACATTTTACATCCTCTCTACTTCGACCATCATCAGTTGTTTTATTCCCAAATAGCAAAGCTCATCTACTACTTTAAGTGTCTCATTTCCTGATCTAATTCCCTTAGCTTCAGCCAATTTAATTCGATTACATTCCATTATCCTCGTTTTGCTTTTGTTGATGTTGACCTTATATCCTCCTTTCAAGATACTGTCGATTCCGTTCAACTGTTCTTCCAGGTCATTTGCTGTCTCTGACAGATTTACAATGTCATCGGCAAATCTCAAAATTTTTATTTCTTCTTCAAGGATTTTAATTCCTACTCCGAAATTTTCTTTTGTTTCCTTTACTGCTTGCTCAGTATACATCGGGGATGGGCTTCAACCCTGTCTCACTCCCTTCCCAACCACTGCTTCCCTTTCATGCTCCTCGACTCCTATAAGCGCCATCTCGTTTCTGTACAAATAGTAAATAGCCTTTCGCTCCCTGTATTTTACCCCTGCCACCTTCAGAATTTGAAAGAGAGTATTCCAGTCAACACTGTCAAAAGCTTCCTCTGAGTCTACAAATGCTAGAAACGTAGGCTTGCCTTTCCTTAACCTATCCTCTAAGATAAGTCGTAGGGCCAGTATTGCCTCACGTTCAGTTAAACAACTGAGATAATGTTCACCTATACAAGAATCGATAGTATAAACGGTATCGGTTATTTCTATAGAAAAGGTAATGTTAGAGGAGGGTGTCCCATAGCAATCTCCATATACTCCGCTAGCGTCATCGTAGAATTGGCTGAGACTGCTATAGTATGCGTCACGATAATAGGCGGCCCAGATTCGGATAGTTCTGCACATCGCCGCCACCCCCTCACTCGACGCCACCAACTCGCGGCAGCCAACGAAATTTAGCCTTCCTTAGGACGCCCTGCCGTCAATAGCTCTGGACGGTGATAAATGCTTTCTTCAAGACAGCAACGATGCTCTGCCGCCATGCGTAAGCAAACCTCATCCTCTCCACACTTCCATACACAGTGTGTCCATAATAAAAGTTCCACTCTCAAAACACTATAAAGATAACCACAGCTCAGAAGGACGTCATATTTGAACAGAATATTATTGATGAAAAAGGAAACGTTCAAGGAAAAAGTAACGCCAATTTGACCAGTAGATGGCGCTGTAAGCGTCAGAATATGCAGACCAACAGATGCGCACCACACGACTGTTCCTCAGTCTGCGTCAGAGACGCCCAGCGTGACTGTCTCCATTAAGGAACGCGGGCTGCTGATAAAGCTCTTTTACAAAAAGGTGACTGTGCGTTCCGAACACTCAAGGGTATGAAAAAAGGCAGCCGTCCGATGTCTACTGAGGGTCTACAGAAAATGACTATAGAATTCGAAAAGACAAGCTCTTTTGAGATGCAATGTGGGAGAGGAAGTGAAGCAGTTGATCCGACATCTGTCGAAGATGTTGCCACAGCATTGCAGGAGAAATCAAACGGTGGTGTGAAAACATGCAGCGCACGAGGAATCGTCCAAAAGTTGGACATGCCTGCGAGCACGGTGCGTAACATCCTATAAAACATCCTGAGTTATCCACGTGAAGTCACCAACGTTCAGGAGTTGCTCCCTGCTGACCTGCCAAGAAGATAAACGTTTCCTCTGCAATTTCTTGCAAACACGGGAATGGACAATGAATGGTGATGGAACGTTCTGTGGACAGACGAAGCCCATTTCTATGACCAAGGACGTGTCACTTCACGCAGAACCGAAGATTATAGGCAACGGAAAATCCGCATACATATCAACCGGTACCACTTCATTCTGCAAAGGTGACTGTGTGGTGCGGGATGACGGCAACGTTTATCGTAAGGACATATTTTTTCCAAGAGATGAGTCTCTCACCTGTACCGTCACTGTTAAGCAGTATGAGAGTCTTTTGCGCACCAAGGTAGCTCCAATCCTTCGGCAGCGTGGATGTGTGGGTAGGACCATTTTTAAGAAGATGGCGCTCTTCTGCATATTCCACAGCCAGTGAATCGGGTGCTGCACAGGCGGTTAGGAAATGCTGAAATTATCACTCCTCATTTGCCTACAACCTGGCCTTCCAGATCACCTGATCGTAAGCCGTGTAACTTCTGACTGTGGTGTTAACTGAAAGATGTTGTAGTCGGCCGGTGTGACCGAGCGGTTCCAGGCGCTTCAGTCTGGAACTGCGCGACCGCTACGGTCGCAGGTTCGAATCCTGCCTCGGGCATGAATGTATCTGATGTCCTTAGGTTAGGTGGGTTTAGGTAGTTCTAAGTTCTAGGGGACTGATGACCTCAGATGTTAAGCCCCATAGTGCTCAGAGCCATTTGAACCATTTGAAAGATGTTGTGTTCCAACTACAAACGTAGCTGAATCAAAGGCACGCATTGTTCAACGTATCCCTCTCCAGTCCCCCACCCCCTTCCCCTCTTACCCCTGAGTCTCGCCGGTCTGTTGTGGAACATCCTGTTTCTTGATTTCAACTTGTGCAAAAAAAGATGGACATCATATTAAACATACCTTGTGTCAGTCTCACGACAATTAGAAACTGAAGTCATATGTTTTTTATGCCGGTTTTGACCCCAGGACAATTTAAAACCGTCCTCACTTTGTTATTTATGAGGTTTTCGGCCAGTGGACAGTTATAAAGCAGCGTCGTTTTGCTTTTTATTTTCTTTTTTGGCCTCGGGATAATCAAAAACCAATTTTTCACATCCGATGTGGCATGACGTTGCCGTCGTGCATGGGTTTACCTAAGGAACAATGCCACAAGTAGTGACTGCCGAATTTGTGTAGTCACGCACATTGGACAGTGTAATGTGCACCTCAGACCACAGCCCTCGTATCAGGATTCACTTGTCATTTGTAGCCGACCGCATTTACGTTAAGACGTTTGGTAAAATTTTCGTTAAATTTATTTTTTGTTTCATGACATTTCTCCCTGCGACAATAACATGCTATTCAAATTTGACGTCATTCTGAGCAGTCATTCTCTTTCTACAGCGTTCTGGAACTGGATCTTTAATTTTGGACTCCCAGTATCTCTCTCTTTCTCCGTAGAGGTGTATTCCGACGTAACACCTACTATCAGCACTTTTATTTTCCTCTTGCTGTTGTGTTCAACTCACGAATGTAGCTCTGAAAAAAAAGTCTCTGAGTCTGCTCTCTTTCATCTCGTTTGTGTGGTATCCATTGCGAGTTATCCAGTGTGTGTATGTGGGGGGGGGGGGGGGGGGCGGGTATTGTTGTTTCGTTGTCCAACATAAAGCTTTGATGTTTTCTCTTTCACAATGTGTGGCTCGTAAGTGAACTGTCAGTTTGAAAAAAATGCGATTTTCACTATGATTCGGGGCCCATTTCAGACTGTAAGTGATAAGTGACAGTCTAGGTCAAGTTAGAAATCGTAGGAAAGGAATGGTATGCCGCCTCCAAGAGGATCATTGATGGGTAGGCGTTTCGTGTTCGAAACCTTCAGGTTAACGACCACTTCATACCACAGCTTTCCTTATATTCTCCTATTGTATATTTCAGCCTCCCGGTAACACAAGTAGTATTATGATTCATTTCGACTTCTGAGGAAATCACCATCAGTGGTTTGAATACGTTAAAACTACCTCGACAAATGAACAGGCGTGGAGAGGCACCCACAATGTTTCGAATATTATTCCACAAAAAGAGTATAACAATATTTTTCAACTCTCGCCAGCATAATACAGGGACTGACACATTATATCGTACTTGTAACATCTCGTCTCGGAATTCTTTCGATTCAAACGTGGAAGGTCTTTCTTTTCGGAGTTGTACCGATGAGTAGTCGCGCTCAGTGCCATGACGTAATTTACCTGAAAATTAAAAGCAGTGTGCACTGCAATATACAAAAAAATAAAACGCCCATTGATGTGGATATGTAAGATTAAATTGCCCTCGTGCAAGAAATTTTGGCTTACGTTAACACCACAGCGACAATAAAATGGGCGATATGTTAATAGAGTCTCAAGAAAATCAAGGGTAATGGAACAACTGACCGACATTTTCACGATTGGAATGCTGTTTTCAGGTGTACAGTACATGCTTTATAACCAGTCATTTTTTTCTTAAAACACGGCAAACGACTTCGATTATTGCACAAGATGCCCAAGCTTAAAAGGCAAAGAAAGTACGAGTAGCAAAACTTTCTTGAGACCGCTAGAAAGACGAATTTCGAAGACAATGTCCCCATACAAACAAGCAAATATTCAAGAACATTGGCGACGTAAACGCAGCTGGTGCTTGATGCATCGGAAAAGGGAAATCAGTATCACACCTTACTACGAAGAGCAGTTCTTCTCGGGTTCGTATACTGGAGAAATTTTACTATCCCATCGTTTACATACAACTAGAAAGGGAGAAGACGAGTTTTTAAGGCGTAGCACCAATCTCAATAGGAGGGAAATCGGCCTAGTCCTTCAAAGGAACCGTACGGGTGTTTTGGGAATTTGGGCAAACTATCGGATACCTATATTTGGATGTCTGGACTGAGATTTTAACAGCCGTTGTCTTACTACTGCACTAATACTCTAGGTATGTACACCCAGAACTTTCGTACACTGTGATACTGCGCGTATGCATCAAAATAGAACCTTTAAGAGATATCTCAAGGGAGAGATGTATCAACCTACAATAAGGAGACATGATAAGGGACGGACTTGGTAAAAGCTTGTAAGCGGCAGGTGAAAGAAATTAATAAAAGAAAAAAAAAGCTGTTGATGGTGTGCTAACAGTAAAAAAAGTCAAAGCAACGACTTTACTTAATTTCAGAACTTGCAGATCCTATGCCCACAGTAACTGTTCTAAGTGGCGATTTTCCAGGTACTACATCGTCATACCACATTCTTCAGTGAAGCATATATTTTTTATTTCTAACAGCGAAACCAAATACAAATTTTCATTCATTTAGCTTCAAATTTCCTTGCATAATGAAATATTTTTAAACAGATTTTAATCCCATATTTCGTCCTCTTAGGACTGGGACATCGAACAATCCCTTCTTAAACGACGCCTGAAGTATGAAGTCCACAGCCTCTCAAAACTTTAAGTTTCTATTCTTAGTGGTTTGGGCTGAGTGATGATGATCCAGTGAATACGCATGGCCCTATTACACCCAATTATACATTGGATTTCACAAAAACAGTGCAACACGTATTTTTTTCATTTCTAACCGAGAAGCAGAACATCAGTTTCCAAAGATTTACCTTTAAAAATGCTGAACAGTGAAAAACATTCATAAAATACTTCAACCCCGCTTTTACCCACTTACGGGTCGAATTTACAAGAATAGTGCGATGAACCTTTTTTTATTTCTAGCAGAGAAGCCAAATACAAATTTTCATACATTTAACTTCAAAGCTGCTTGCATAATGACACATATCCCCAAAAATTCCTATCCCCTATTTCACCCCCATATGGCTTGAATTCCCAAAAAAGAAAAAGTGAAAAAGGTATTTATTTATTTCCAATCGAGAAGCCAGCTTTAAATTTTCCTGGATTAAGCATTAACAATACTTACGCAGTGAAATATTTTCATGAAACATTTCTTCCTCTATTCCACCTCTTAAGGGGGGTTGAATTTCCGAAAAAATTGGAACTTTAATTTATTTATTTGTAACGGAGAAGTCAAATACCAATTTTCGTAGATGTAGCTATAAAAACACATTACTAGTTCCTTTTAATGATTTAACCGCGCGGCGTGGCCACGCGATCTAAGGCGCGCTGTCACGGGCTGTGCGGCCCCTCCCGCCGGAGGTTCGAGTCCTCCCTCGGACATGGGTATGTGTGCTGTTCTCAGCATAAGTTAGTTTAAGTAGAGTGACAGTCTAGGGACCGATGACCTCAGCAGTTTGGTCCCACAGGAACTCACACACATTTGAACACGTTTATTTTCGAAAAAACTTTCGCCCACTATTTCACCCCGTAGGGGTAAAATTTCAAAAAATGCTGAGACACGGATTTCTTTATTTCTGACCGAGGAACCAAATACTAATTTTCGTAGATCTAGCTTTAAATTGCCTTAATAACACGTATTTTCAACAAACATTTGATCCCCTTAGGAGTGGAATTTCGAAAAATCGCTTCTTGAACGACACCTACGGTGTAAGATCATCACCCTCTCCAAGTTTCAAGAGTTTATCCTTATTGGTTCAGTCTGCGCGATGACGAATCAGTGAGCCAGTCAGTCGGGACATCGCTTTTTATAGACAGGGACTAGCGAACGTACATAAGTCGTCTCGCCAATAGCATAATTGTTAGAAACTTTTGTCCTTGTTCCACAACATCTCGTACTAGAAAAACTTATATTTTCAAAATTGCTCCGATATAATAGCATTGCTGACTAATCTGTAGTTCGCAGATATTTGCAAAACTCTGTCTCCTGTTAAGCCATAAGGCTTGTGAGCTCCCTTCTACTGCCACCGTCCCTCCCCCCGCCCCGTCACCAACTGTGCTGTTATTGTCATAATCTATAGCCGAAACGAGCTGGATACCTCTTTCATGTCTCCCTCAGCGATAGTGGTGAAACAGCAATATCCAGCGACTCCTTGCGCCTTCTCCGCGTCCGTACCATCCTCCGACCTGCACAGATATGCTAAAGTGTCTTTGTTGTTGTTATATGTACTGAGATTAAAATGTTCCAGTTAAATGTTTGTCTAAATAAATTATTTTAGGTCTTATTACAGTGGAAGTTTCGGAGTTTGATTTTCTTCTGATCGTTATGTAATATAATAAAAACGAAGCAGTAAACTAAAAGGCGCATCCTTAGGTCAAAAACTAACTGAAAACTCCTGGCACTGAAAATGAATGAAGGAAAGAGTGATTAGGAGAAACATGTGACGGGTCACAGAATGAGTGTAAAGGGAGCAGAATCAATCTTACGCGGGTAGCAGTAGGATTACAGGAATGACATAAAGTACACTCCTGGAAATGGAAAAAAGAACACATTGACACCGGTGTGTCAGACCCACCATACTTGCTCCGGACACTGCGAGAGGGCTGTACAAGCAATGATCACACGCACGGCACAGCGGACACACCAGGAACCGCGGTGTTGGCCGTCGAATGGCGCTAGCTGCGCAGCATTTGTGCACCGCCGCCGTCAGTGTCAGCCAGTTTGCCGTGGCATACGGAGCTCCATCGCAGTCTTTAACACTGGTAGCATGCCGCGACAGCGTGGACGTGAACCGTATGTGCAGTTGACGGACTTTGAGCGAGGGCGTATAGTGGGCATGCGGGAGGCCGGGTGGACGTACCGCCGAATTGCTCAACACGTGGGGCGTGAGGTCTCCACAGTACATCGATGTTGTCGCCAGTGGTCGGCGGAAGGTGCACGTGCTCGTTGACCTGGGACCGGACCGCAGCGACGCACGGATGCACGCCAAGACCGTAGGATCCTACGCAGTGCCGTAGGGGACCGCACCGCCACTTCCCAGCAAATTAGGGACACTGTTGCTCCTGGGGTATCGGCGAGGACCATTCGCAACCGTCTCCATGAAGCTGGGCTACGGTCCCGCACACCGTTAGGCCGTCTTCCGCTCACGCCCCAACATCGTGCAGCCCGCCTCCAGTTGTGTCGCGACAGGCGTGAATGGAGGGACGAATGGAGACGTGTCGTCTTCAGCGATGAGAGTCGCTTCTGCCTTGGTGCCAATGGTGGTCGTATGCGTGTTTGGCGCCGTGCAGGTGAGCGCCACAATCAGGACTGCATACGACCGAGGCACACAGGGCCAACACCCGGCATCATGGTGTGGGGAGCGATCTCCTACACTGGCCGTACACCACTGGTGATCGTCGAGGGGACACTGAATAGTGCACGGTACATCCAAACCGTCATCGAACCCATCGTTCTACCATTCCTAGACCGGCAAGGGAACTTGCTGTTCCAACAGGACAATGCACGTCCGCATGTATCCCGTGCCACCCAACATGCTGTAGAAGGTGTAAGTCAACTACCCTGGCCAGCAAGATCTCCGGATCTGTCCCCCATTGAGCATGTTTGGGACTGGATGAAGCGTCGTCTCACGCGGTCTGCACGTCCAGCACGAACACTGGTCCAACTGAGGCGCCAGGTGGAAATGGCATGGCAAGCCGTTCCACAGGACTACATCCAGCATCTCTACGATCGTCTCCATGGGAGAATAGCAGCCTGCATTGCTGCGAAAGGTGGATATACACTGTACTAGTGCCGACATTGTGCATGCTCTGTTGCCTGTGTCTATGTGCCTGTGGTTCTGTCAGTGTGATCATGTGATGTATCTGACCCCAGGAATGTGTCAATAAAGTTTCCCCTTCCTGGGACAATGAATTCACGGTGTTCTTATTTCAATTTCCAGGAGTGTATAAAGAAGGATATTTGATTTTGTCTTATGCTGTCTCCTATATTCGTTGCTATGGAAATCTCAAGTCACAATGGCCAAATGAAACGGTTGTTGGAAACTATGACCTCTCGAGTCTTAAGCAACATTCCAACTTATTCTGTGCTCATAGGCAGCTCACCGCGCCTGGTACAGGCGGCGCTCGGGGACCACAGCACTGCTACGACACCTGAAGATGGGCTTATAACCGTCCGTAACCGTTCGTGTGAAAATAAAGAAATTTACTGCTCAAGCGTTATTTTCATCCTCTGCCAACCGATTTAAAATGTAAAATATATGTTGACGTAAGGTGTCACAGTTTCTACTTCGCTGCATGGATGAGTAAGTGCATGACTGACGTCAATCATAAGAGTGTATGAAAGTTTCCGGCAGGCTAATGATGATGGCCCTGGTCTAGTGTCTACAAAGTAACACACAAATATTTTCTTTTATCGAGAACTCCTTGTGGACTGACACTTGGCACCCGGAGTACAGAGTCGTGAGTTACTATGAGAAAAAGTAGCTGGGTTGAGAGACAACAAGCTAGTTCGCGAAATCAGTGATCTCCCAATAACGTTCATGCTGCCACTCACTCGTGCTTGCAGATGAGTGTTTAATATGTTCCCTCCTACGACACACGAATTCCTTGTATGAGAGGATGCTCCAATGTGCAAATTTCCATGTGCCACGTCTTAACTGATTGTGTTTCATATTATGACAACACCCAGTCACACTGGTCAACCCTGTGCTAACAAGTTTGTTCCTGACTTACCTAGATTAATAGGTGAAAGTTAGTGCCATGCCGGAGCACGTATCTCAGATTTCTTTTGAGTACTGTTTGACTTTTGTGGGTGGAGCTTTGTATTCGTATTCTAAAATTACATTGTAAGATAGAGACTCAGTTAATAGTGTAAGGATTTTAACTGCCGAAGATGCAAGTGCGAGTAAAGGCGTGGGAGAGTGAGAAATATGAACAGTTTTTAACCCGATTTTTAATTGAAATTGGTTGTATTATAGGCATTAGAACCACATTCATGTACAACTGTTTCAGTACAGTCGCTAACAAACAACAAGTTATCTTCGAAGAAATGCCGCAAAATATTTCCATTGTGAGTGGTCCGAATATGTCTTTTGCGAGGTTACTGCGAGTATAGGCGACTAGTGACGTTATCGGTTTATTAGTAATTTCAGTACGAGTGTCAAACGGACGAATAAGGCGACACAGGTAAACTAAGCTGACGAGGCACGATTACCAACATACCTGTTATAAGTTCTTTAATTACAGAAGCATTCCCTTTTATTACTGGCAAAATGAGAATCTTTTATTGCTGGGCGGAGGAGAGTAATCACCACTGATTAGATCCCTTCATAATCGACTGAGGTATTAAAAGAATACTTCGAAAGCAGTGGCTTCTCTCATGCCAATGGAATCAAGTCCAAAACGAGCAGCCACATGCCAATCTCGAGGCTCAGTCCTATCCAGACTTTTCCACACTGTTCTTTTGAGACTGGCTCCCTTCGCAGACTGGCTTGTTGATAGCCCCCTTTACCTAATTTCTTAATGACTCTATGGGCCAGTAAGGGAAAGTCAACTTTAGAACCCATGTCTCAATTGCATTTTAATAATTTATTTATTACTATACGTATATCATGGCAAAGTAATGTTGATTTTGTATCAAAGTGAAATCATCCTTATCTCAACAATGCTAGCGACTCAGTGGCCAAAGGACCACAATGAAACCTTTCTTTAGAAGAGAAGATATCAACATCACATTGCCGTCGGTGGATTTGATAAAATTTCCAGTCAGAAATTCATTAAGTAACATATATGTACACAACATCAGTGCGAATAAAAAGATACCTGTTCCAAATATTGCATCAAAAGTGTACTAAGTCACAGTGAAGGTCCTGTACAGGAATTTGTTTCCCAGCACAGTGGAAAACTGCAATCCCGATATGTCCCCATTCGACTTTCATCGGTTTCCAAAACTTAAAGAACGCCGTCGAGGACTTCACCTTGATACTGATGAAGCTGTGTAAAGAGAGGTGAAGGGGTGAGGTCCTTGATCCGTCAACAATGTCAAACTTCCTACAGTGACGGTATAAACAAAGTTGCCTCTCGTTGGGAGAAATGTCATCGTCCTCAGGGTGAATATGTTGAGAAAAAAAAAAGACATAGACACGGACAATAAAGATGTAGAATGTTAATAACGTTTGTTTTATTTGGAAAGTTTTAAGAGTTTTTACATAAAAAATTCGGAGGCATTACTATTCAGTATGCGCTCGTAAACGCCCCGTGGTTGAGATGACGTCAGTCTAATATCGCTCTTTTGGTTTTCCCTTATGTGTAGGTTAATTTATTAAACGAAACTACGCCTTCTGCAAGACGAACTTTATTCAAAAATATTTATTACAATGATTCACTTGCATGTATAATCAACGATGGTTAGTTAGTCATGTTTTAGTTGCGGTTTTTGTCTAACAAGTAATAGTACTCTTTTAAGATCAAGCCTTGTGATTTTATATCTGTTCTTTTACCCAGGATATCTGAGAATCCCAATGAAGTCAAAATTTGTCATTCATCACGTGTAATTAACTTTTGGTTCAGTAAAAGCAGTCTTTTATCTTTTCATTTGATGAACAAGAAGCTGTGCATATAAATACTGTTCTTTCCTATTTTCACTCATTGACGCATGTGGCTCTGGGATCCAGAAAGAAATTGAGTTTGGTGGGTCTGTGTGAGCAATAATACAGTAATAATACATGAAATGCTTTCCTTGTCATTTTTGTTAATGTAAGTAAATTAAGAAGTATCCTAGTATTCAAAGTTTTTGCTGGAAAGTATGAGACGCTAAGTGGTATCTAGCAGTTGTAACATATTTATGCAGAGGGAGCCTATGAGCACAGGAAAAGTTCAAACTTTGTTAGTTAATTATCTTCTTTGAGCCTCCATCGGCTCTGTTGTAGCTGTGAGGACCTCAGTTCCGTTGTTAGTCGCCGCTGGTAATTGAAAGAATACCACGCATAAGGCACAACTCATACCACACATCATGAATCTTCAGTCTCCTGACTGATTTGATGCGGCCCGCAGCGAATTCCTCTCCTCTGTCAACCTCTTCATCTCATAGCAGAATTTTTAGCCCTCATCGTCAATTATTTGTTGGATGTTCCAGTCTCTACAGATTTTACCGTCTGGTATCATGGAAGGTATTCCTCGATTTCTTCACAGACGTCTTACCATCGTGTCCCTTCTTCATGTCAGTATTTCCTATATATTCCTTTCCTCGTCGATTCTCGGGAGAGCCTCCTCATTCTTCACCTCTTCAGTCCACCGATTTCAACATTCGTCTCTAACACTGTATCACAAATGCTTCTCTTCTTTTCTGATTTTCCTACTGTCGAAGTTTCACTATCGTACAATGCCTTGTTCCAAACATGAATTCTCAGAAATTTCTTCCTCGAATTTAATTCCTATATTTAGTAATAATAGACTTCTCTTGGCCAGGGATGTCCTTTTTGTCAGTGCTAGCCTGCTTTCCGTGTCCTACTTGCTCCGTCCATCATGGGTTATTTTGCTGCCTAGGTGCAGAATTCCTTGAATTCATCTACTTTGCGGTCACCAATCCTGATGTTAAGTTTCTCGCTGTTCATATTTCTGCTACTTCTTTCATTATTTACGTCTTCCTTCGATTTGCCCTCAATCCAAATTTTGTGCTGACTGTTCATTCCATAGTTCTTATAATTCGTCTTCGCATCAGAGAATCTTGTCCCTTATAGTATTTCACCTTGAATTTTAATTCCCCTCTTGACCTTTATTCGTCCGGCCCGGTAGCTGAATGGGCAGTCCGCCTTTCGCCGCGGAGCAGCTCGGACTTGTTTACGTCTCAGCTGCGAACGGTCGCGGAAGAAGCGGTGTTTACACCGTCGTCACTCGCGTGTGTTACTGTTTGAATCGAACGCAATGGCACACAATTTCCGAAAAACCACGATACAGTTCACGTTCTGTAACGAGTATGCAAGACCGAAGGCTTTCGAAATCGAACGTTTCTTGAGGGACGAAGTGCATCTCAATTATACGGAGATTATTGGAATTCATTTATCAATCGTGAGCAGCACTCTTTACGTAAAGATGATTGACGACGCAGCATGTGATAGGATCATTGAAGCCGCCAAACGAGGATTCCAGTTCCGACACTCCGATGGTCATATTGGCGAAGTTTTAGTCGCTCATTCGGGCCTGGGCGTGCGTACGATTCGAATCTTCGAGCTGCCTTTCGAGGTACCCGAATCATTGGTCACTGAATCACTCCAGCCATATGGCAGAGTTATTAGTCATACGGCCGAACGCTGGGCAAGTTTTAGCACGTATCCAGTGCTCAATGGTGTCCGACAGGTGCGAATTGCCCTTACGAAACATGTGCCATCGTACATAAACATCGGCGGCTGTAGAGCTATTGTCATCTACGATGGACAGCCCCGGACATGCTCCGAGTGTGGTGGTGAAGGACATCTTCGATCAGCGTGTATGCAGAGGAGACTCGTGCAACTCCCCAGCGGAGACTTCCAGAATCCGACTACACCAACGTCACTGCCGATGACTAACGTGGCGGCACTTCGCGGGGAGGTGACGCCGAGGTCGGAGCGCACCATCGAACCGACGCCGCAGTTGATTGAGGCGCCTTCGGACGCCACTGAAGAAGGAATGGCTCCGACCAACCTCCAATCTCAGACACTACAGGTGGCGCAGAAAGAGGATGAGAGCATCACAATAGGCATGGAAGCTGAAGTGGAACGGCTCCAGGGCATTGTGGCGGCGGCGGGAACGCAGGAGATGCAAGATGCGCCAACACCAGAGGCCGAGGTTAGGGCCCGCAAACAACGCTCGCCAAAGCGCCGCAAGAAGCGCCGACTAAACTCTGCGGAGACGCTCCCTTCTCTTCTAGGGAGCCCAGACGAGTCTAACACTATGGACCTGTCTGACATGGAACCACAAGCTTCGGATGTCGCAGATCATATGAATTCGGACAGTGAAATGATGTCATATCGTTCAGACGACGCATCCGCTCAGGGGCCTGCTACCCCTTCGGCGATGGAGTCTACAGCTGCGAAAGAACAACAGATGTCACACATCAATGCCGCACAGGAAAATTTGGAGCACACCAATAGTATCAGCTGGTATGAGCAGGACGACGAAATCACCGATGCGGACCATTCTATTGGCGGGGCCTTGCATCCGACCGCATCTCAAGAAACCTAATGCCGCAGGGACACGTTCCTCGGGCGACCCTCGGCGGATGTGCAAAGGGACTATCGACACGGTGAAACTTTGTCATTTTAACATCATGTGGAGATGACAGCTACTCGACCCCAGGCATACAGAATAGGGACAGTGAATGTAAATACCATTAGATCGCCCGTGAAACAGCAGTTGTTTAGGGACATGATATACGCGTCGGATGTGGATATACTGATGGTGCAGGAAATTTACGTTCCTGAGTTCCAGGAAGTACATGGATACATCTCATACACCTCGCCGCACTCGAACAACGACAGTGGAACGGCGATATTGGTCCGGGACGGGATTCCGGTCCGAGACCTGGCTTATCTACCTTCGGCACGAGGACTGGCGATAACTGTTAATGGAATTCGCATTCTCAATGTTTATGCCCCTTCCGGCACAGAAAACAGACGGGCGCGTGCGAGATATTATTCGGAAGAGATTGTGCCCTTATTTACCGGCAGATTCGATCATTTCATTATAGGTGGTGACTTCAATTGTGTTTTAGCCCAAAAAGACCAGACACCACATTACAATACCTGTCGTGAATTGCATGTGCTATGCCGGAAACTGGAGTTAAGCGACACCTGGGACATGATTCATAGGAACCGTGACGGATATACTTTTTTTACCAGTCACTCGGCGAGCAGACTCGATCGAATATATGTTTCGGTTGGCCTACAGGATAAGGTGGTCGACGCGGAACGATGGCCTGCGGGCATTTACTGATCATCTGGCTTACATTTGTACCATGTCACTCCCTAGGCAAAGTGTGTGGAGAAGCCGCGGGACATGGAAGCTCAATTCGTCCCTTTTGGCGGACCCCGAATGTCGTCAGAGAGTCGAGGAGGTATGGGCCACATGTCAACGCCGTCTACCAACGTATACCTCCGTGCTTCAATGGTGGCTCGAGTGCACTAAGCCGGCAATAAGAAGAGCTCTAATACAGTATGGTCGGGATAAGGCTAGATGGCAGAGAGACACTCTTGATTATTATTACACCATGCTTCGTGAGCTGTCCTTCCAGGTGCCGTCTGCAGAACATCATGCGGAAGTTCAGCGTGTCAAGGCACAAATCCTATCGATCACGCGACGACGACTGGGTGGCATCCCAATACGGGCAAGATGTCTTGACACCATCACTGGGGAACGTACCTCGATGCACCATGTGTCGCGGGAACATAAGCGTTATCGCCGGGCATTGGTAACAGTGCTCCACGGCTTAGATGGCCGTCAACTGACAACACAACAGGACATTGCAAATGAATATTTAGAGCATTTCCGCCATCTCTATGCCGGTGCACCGACGGACGGTCAGGGAGGGGAAGAGATACTGCAACATCTGCTAACGACACTGACAGAGACGGACAAGGCAGCGCTTATGGAGCCACTCACGGAAGACGATATAAAGGTGACACTCACGAAAGGAGCGGCCCATAAATCACCGGGGCCAGATGGGATTACGCTCGAGTTTTATCGAGAATTCGCGGACATGATGATGCCACAGTTGGTGTCGATGTACAATGAGGCGATGAGTCCGAACATGCGCCTACCGTCGGATTTTGTGACGGGCTTTCTTCTTCCCATCCCGAAGATGGCGGGGAGTCGCAGTGTTAATCAATATCGGCCTCTCACTATGCTAAACAACGATTATAAAATTTTTGCACGGCTACTAGCGCCTCGTCTCAAGCTGGCGATATCCAGGACAATATCCCCTGATCAGGCTTGCCTAGGGGTGCGAAGCAACATCTCCTCGGCGTTAAGTGAATACCGTGACGTTACCGCCCTTGCGGAAACTTGTAAAATGCGAGCAGCGATGATATCTGTGGACTTCGATCGTGCGTTCGACAGGATAAACCATGACTTCTTGGCGTCAGTCATGAGCCGAATGGAGATTTCACCTGTTTTCATCTCCATCATTATGAGGCTAATAAGAGGGGCTACATCGAAGGTGATTGTAAACGGTCGGGAAGCGGGCTCGGTCCCTATTAACAGCTCCGTCCGACAAGGGTGCCCACTCTCCATGATGCTGTTTGCGATAGCGCTTGAGCCGCTGATGTGTGTTATGAGGCGCTCACTTACTGGGATAGCGCTTAATGAGACCTCCTTCGTTTGTCGCGCATATGCGGACGACCTGATCCTTCTTGTCAGATCAGGTCATGAAGTGCATCAGGCTGTTGAATATCTAGACTCTTACGGGACGGCAGCAGGCAGTGTCATTAACATGACGAAATCCAAAATTATGCACATTGGACGGGGTCTGGAAGACGTACCGGGACCGTTTCAGACGGTGGAATCGCTGAGATGTCTGGGGATCACATTTACCCGTTCACTACGGCGGTCAGCGGCGGCGAGTTCTCGGCGGCTTCTGCAAAATGTTCGTCTGGCGATACGGAACAACTCACTGAGAGCCTTTGACATGATCCAGCGTGTGGCATACACTAACGTTCACATAGCGTCACGACTGCCCCATTTAGCGCAGATCCTACCAATACCGAAGGGTATTGCCGACCGCCTCATGGCTGCCTTTGGTTACTATGTTAGTATTGGGATGTTATTTAAGATCACATATGACACGTTAACGCTACAATTCCGGAACGGTGGCCGCAACCTCGCAAACGTGCGAAACAAAGCTCTGACGCTTTACATGCGAGCGATGATACGAAATTGGCAACAACGAAAGCACACCATAACGTCAGCTCTGATAGAAGTACTTGTTCCGCCTTCGTACGAACCCCCTATTGCGGTGGCCAATATTTCGCCTTCTCTTGCACACATTGCCTCATTTCTTGTTGATTACGGTTATGTTCGTCTGAAAGTACCTTCGACGAGAATACCCACGACTCGGGAGATCTATAGGTGCTTGATGGATCACCATACCCGCAACGTAATGGAATTCAAATACCCGTCGAGAACGTGGAACCATATTTGGTGTGCAGTGCATACTCCATTACTGTCAACAGCAGCGAGATCGATGTGGTACATTCTTATAAACCGTAAACTTGTGACCAGGAGTCGATTACATACAATTCATATGGTCGATTCTCCTCTTTGCACAAACTGTGGCCTGTTAGCAACGGAAGAACATGGTTTAGTGTGTGGCGCAGCGAGGGACGTCTGGATGCTGACGCGTCGAATATTGGCCTTCCTTCGGCGCACTAACTACACAGAAATCACATCGGATGTACTTTTTCTACCGGACAAGACCTTTTTTCCCAAACAAAAGACGTATGTGGTCAATTGGATCGCTGGACATGCGACGAAATATTTGTATTCGTACGATATTAAGTCCGTGATGGATTATTGGATGTATTTACAAGAACAACACGAGCTCATACGGAGTCATACAAAATACAGGACTTACTTTTCCAATTTTTTAGGAAGTATTTTTCACAATCCGCCCGACAGCTGGGGTGTCCCAGAACTGAGAAGACTCCTGCAGCAGAACGACTAGAGACAATACTGCGCGGTTCAGTTGTATTGGCATACAGCACACTGAGAAGAAAACTGGCCCCTACATGGTCGACGCAGGAGAAATACATAAATATATGCCGCCCACAAAGGCAGAAATGGTCAAGATTATATGGCTGTCTGCCAGATTTATGATGCGACACCGTGTGCTGCAGGGATTGTGATGCAGATGATAACTTCATTTTCACTCCCGCCCGTGACTAGGATTGTCATTTACTTTACTCATGTTACACAAAAAAAAGGGCGGCCTTTACGTTGATTTTCTGGTTTCCAAATTGTTTTTGCTTTGTTTTTGCTGTCTCGATTCTTTTCTTATCCCTAAGATGATACAATTGTACTAATAAAGATTGTTTGTTTACCCTGCCTTCCTGCTCCCACAAACAAGATAAAAAAATCCGCTTGGAATACGGATTTTTATTTTTTTATTATCACCTTCATTTAACTTGTATGTAACTCTTATTTATGTATTTGTATAAAAAAAAAGCGGTTCTAAAAATAAAAAAAAAGTAGTTCTAACTTCTAGGGAACTGATGACCATAGATAAAAAAAAAAAGTGGTCAGCGTGACAGACTGTCAATCCTATGGGCCCGGGTTCGATTCCCGGCTGTGTCGGAAATTTTCTCCGCACAGGGACTGGGTGTTGTGTTGTCCTAATCATCATCATTTCATCCCCATCGACACGCAGGTCGCCGAAGTGGCGTCAAATCGAAAGACCTGCAGACCTGCACCAGGCGAACGGTCTACCCGACGGGAGGCCGTAGCCACACGACATTTCCATTTTACCTTTATTTTATGTCCGTCATTGCTCCTTCGATGTATGGATTGAACAGTGTTGGCGAAAGACTACATTCCTGTCTTACACTCTCTTTAACCCGAGCACTTCGTTCTTGGCCTTCCACTCTTATTTGTCCCTCTTGGTACTTGTTCATATTGCATATTATCCGTCTTTCCCGATAGCTTACGATTATTTTTCACAGTATTTTGAACATCTTGCACCCTTTGACATTGACAAACGCTTTTTGTAGGTCGACAAATCCTATGAACGTGTCTTCATTTTTCTTAAGTCTTGCTTCCGTTATCAACTGCAATGTCAGAATTGCTTCTCTGGTGTCTTTACCTTTCCTAAAGCCAAACTGATCTTCACCTAATACATCATTAAATTTCTTTTCCATTCTCTTGTAAGCAACTTGGATGCATGAGCTGTTAAAGTGATTGTGCGATAATTCTCGCAGTTGTCGGCTCTTGCAATATTCGGAAAAGTGTGGATGATAGTTTTACGAGAGTCAGATGGTAATATCGCCAGACTCATACAATCTGCACATCGACGTCAATAGTCGTTTCATTGACTTGTAAATAATAGATTTCAGCTAACAGTCGTCCTTTTGAAATTTTGTTGGCAGATCTAGATTTCAGCTACAAACTAGCCATTCTGAATGCACTATCATGGTTGATCAGCGCATGTAATGCCTGTTGGTAAGGCTTCACCCACAGTGGATGAAGCCCGACCATTCAGAATGTCTAGTTTCTAGCTGAAATCTAGATCCGCCAATAAAATTTCAAAAGGACGACTGTTAGCTGAAATCTATTATTTACAAGTCAATATAACAGTCGCTGAGTGCAGCCGCCTTCGGAATGGAAGGTAACCTGAGTCGTTTTATTGCCACTTTCCCTAATGATTTTAGAAATTCTGATGGAATGCTTTCTATTCCTTCTGTCTTGTTCGATCTTAAGTCTCCCAAAGCTCTTTTAAATATTGATTCCATAAGTTGATCCCCTGTCTCTTCTATATCGACTCCTGTTTCTTCTCTTATCAAGTTATCAGGCAAGTCTTCCCCCTCATAGAGGCCTTCAATGTACTCTTTCCATCTATATGCTCTCTTCTCTGCATGAACATTACTAACCTGTAAAACTCGAAGTAACCAGATTGTAGGAGAGATATGTGCAAATAAATATTGCAGTGGTTTTACAAGAAAGATTTTTGAGAGACGTGTGAGGATCTTTTAGCCTAGAAAATGAGATAACTAAAAATTCAGTAAGGTTGGACTCAAACCACCACGCTCACCAAACAATGGGAAGGACATTATGGGAGCTATTTTTTCTAAAATTCAAGGTTGGAGGGAGAGGGTGGGGATAAGGGAATTTGATAAAATCATGCGGTAGGAAACGTCCTGCTATTCGTGATACGAGTTACATTTCTGCTGATATTGGTTGTGTGTGTAAATAATGATAATCAGTGCGAGTGATCGATGAAGGATGCGAGGTCATGTCAGGGCCAGCCGCAGTCACGAACGTATGGGCAAACTCTCGGAGAACTAGTCCTTGGGGCACACCGTCTAAGAGACATGATGGCGTATGCTGCCAACAAACCGATGAAGTCAAAGTAGTTAAATACTCGGGCAACGAGCGTAGAGGAGAACAGAGCAAATACGGGGATCCCGCGTCGCGGATGTAGACAAGGTCCTAGAGGAGGCTGTTGATCATTGCCTTCCTCCGATCTGGTATGGAGTACCAAGCGTATCTCTGCGTCGTGTGAGTAAGTGCCTGTACAGTTTTGTGTTTGGTTTTGCGTTTATGGATGAAGGGAAGAGAGGGTCAGAGCCGCTGTTAGGATATCTCTCTTCTACGTCGGCCTTAGCTTTCCCGTTCGAAGCACTGGTCTTCTTCAACAGTGTCACATGCCCTCCCTTCATGAGACAGTAAGGAGAGGCTTGGGATTTGCGCAAAGACTGATGCTCTGGCTCTTCTCCCTTTGCAGGCCGAATACTGGAAGTGAAAATTTTCCATATCCAGGATCTGAACCGCCTTATCGCCAAGCCGAGCGCCACCACATAAGGGCGTGTTAGCGACCTCGGCTACGGACAGGTAACAAACTGACTGTTGCTTGGTAGTAATGCGAACAGTATCACGCCAGTGAAAGTCCGCCTGCCAATGTTCTGTTTGTCTCAAAGCCATTTCTAACTAACGCTCAGAAAGTGGCATTGGGAGTATCATTAGCAAAATGAGCATACAATTTCTTAAAATCTTAGTTTGTGATGGAAAGATGTCAGTTCTTTGGTTTAAGCATTTCAGAGTAAGGTGTGATGTAAATCTCTAAATACATACTATTTTATACCACGGGCACAGCCGTGAAAAATCAAGGTAAACTGAACTTGAAGGAAACCGCGGACAGCTGTTAATTGATGATTTATTCAGACGACCGGTTTCGCTTCGTTAAAGCAGCAACTTCAGGTAACAAGTCACCTGAAGAGGCTGCTTTAATGCAGCGAAACTGGTCATGTGAATAAATCATTAAACAGCAGCTGTCTGCGGTGTTATTCAAGTTCACTTTACCTTGAGTTCTGTAGAAGATAACTGTCATAAAGTTAGCAGAGGCTAGCAATACTCGGGTGAGATATTTTAATTAGAGTATCTGACTGAAATATTCAGGTCGGATGTGCACTTTTCGTAAAAAAGTGCTTCACGTACGACGGAAGTGAACGTCCGCAGTTCACACAGTGTGTGCACTGGTTCCTACAGTTCCCTTGGCAGCTGCCACATCTCACCTCCCAGCGTCTCCCCATAGTTGAGCACACAGTACCCATTGCAACTATAATGAACCTGCCTTTATCTACAGAAAGTGCTCAGAATGACGTCACATTATCAAACACTCGTCTGCCGTGCCAATTAATGGATTTTGTGTGTTAATTAAAGATTTATTGTTCCTATGTTAATTATTTACGTGTTAATTGAAATACACTCTTCTACTTGCATTCGGTTCAACCGAGATACAGGTAATATGATAACCTCCGTCGTTTGCAGTAGCATAATAACTGTCCTGTGTGATGCAACGCAACCTTTGCAAACATCATGCATTGGATGACATAGCGCAGTTGAATCCAGTAGTCTCTTGCAAAGCCTTCTATGTGAACACGAGTCATATTTACTCCTTTGTTCCAATAAGTGCTTCTATAATTTGAAGTGTACACAGTACAGGTAACTGGACACGTCTGTTGGATACATCCGGAGATACCCACTCGAATAAATGTAATTAACGCGCCTGTATCAAACAAGTACAGATATTACAAGCAAAAAGGTAGGCGTTGCCTAAATTGCACATTACGAGCAAAGAAATGTAATTGATATATTACATAAATTTAAATTTGAACCAAAGATACTATAGTCTGCAGGAATCAGTCAGTTATCTGAACTGTTGTGGAAGAAAGTCAGCAGATGAATTACATCTCAAATCACACAGCGTTCTCCAAAATTGATAGCTGTTTGCCTTCAGTCATCAACACTGGAAGGAATCGGGACATTACGATGCTAAGCCCCGAGGTTGCTGCCCATCTAACGTGTTCATAACACGGGGGGACCCTTCAGCAGTGATATCCAACAGCTAGCTCCTAGTTCATGTATGCCCTTTTTAGCTTTTTGAGGCTGTTAACCGGTTCAGGAAAAGTTGGGCTATTTTGTGCGCGAGACAGAATTATTATCAATCGGATGAAGTAAAATTATCCTGCACATATTCCGCAAAAGATAATTATTCGATACCGGTATAGGTAGATTCCTGCAATACACTCAAAATGGTTACATGACCAGAGCTCATACTACATGCTGCAGGGCGGTTCAAAAAATGGCTCTGAGCACTATGGGACTTAACATCTATGGTCATCAGTCCCCTAGAACTTAGAACTACTTAAACCTAACTAACCTAAGGACAGCACACAACACCCAGCCATCACGAGGCAGAGAAAATCCCTGACCCCGCCGGGAATCGAACCCGGGAACCCGTGTGTGGGAAGCGAGGACGCTGCCGCACGACCACGAGCTGCGGGCTCAGGGCGGTTGATGGTGCGTTACTAACACCCCCTTTTTAGGAGTGTCCTTAAAATCCGATTCTCTTAAATCCCACCAACTACCACTTTGTGTTCACGATGAAGATCCCCCGGTTCTCGCAAGCACTGACAAATTGCAAAGAAGGTTTTGTGGTGTTGAGGTTTCTCATGTCAGGGTACTGACACATGCAGATACGAACGTCTCTTGCATAGCCTGTCACCTCGCCATAGCAGTCACGGCATGAAACCAAAATGTTCGTAGTACCTGCTGCATCCATAATCGCACGTGCGAACAGCAACTGGCGAGTCTCACTGAAGGCTCAGAAGGAGAAAAATTACTACGAATTGGATAAGGCGCGTGCCTCTTATGACCAACAGGCACGCTCGTAAACGATGTCTCCTCTGACAAATTAATAGTCTCACAAAGCTTACTGGAAAAGTACATAAGAATGTTGAATAGAGGTATTCGGTTAAAGTTCCTTTAAAGTCGACCGAACAGTCGAGTAAAGGCACGTAACAGTACTGACACGAAAATAAAATTGCGAAAAGGAAGGAAGAAGGGAGGGGGACTCAACCTCTCGTCGGCAACGGCGTGATTGCAGAAAACGCTTGAGTAGCGAAAGAATGGCGAAGAACATGAGCACTGTTCCCTTCGGAAAAACACCCAAACTTTTTTTTTTTTTAGTCACCAGTCTCCAATCTGGTTTGATACAGCCCGTCAAGGATCCTCTCATGCGCCAACCTCTTCATCTCAGAATAACACTGCAACCTAACTCCTTAATTATTTGCTAGATGTACTCCAGTTCCTTTCGCCCTCTACGGTTCCCTCTAGTACCGTAGAAGTTATTCCGTGATGTCTTAACAGATGTATTCTTCTGGTCAGTGTTTTCCATATATTCCTTACCTCACAGATTCTCTGGAGAACCTCCTCATTCCTTACCTTATCAGTCCACTTAATTTTAAACATTCTTCTGAAGCACTACATCTCAAATGCTTCGATTCCATTCTGTTACACTTTTATCACAGTCCATGTTTCACTAGCATGCAATGCTGTGCACCAAATCTACATTCTCAGATATTTCTTACTCAAATTAAGGCTTATGTATGGTTCTAAAACACTTCTCTTGGCCAGCGATGGCCTTTTTGCCAGTGCCAGTCTGGTTTTTATGACATTCCTGCTCCGTCCGTCATGGGTTATTTTGCTATTTAGGTAGCAGAGTTCCTAAATTCGTCTGCTTCGTGGCCATCAATCCCCTTGTTAAGTTTCTCGCTGTTCTCATTTCTGCTACTTCTTAATACTTCGCGTTGCTTTCGGCTTTCTTCGATTTGCTCTCAATCCAGATTTTGTACTCATTAGACGGTTCATTCCATTCAGCACATCATGTAGTTCTTCATCAGCGAATCTTATCATTAATATCCTTTCAGCTTGAATTTTAAGTGCCGCGCGGGATTAGCCGAGCGGTCTAGGGTGCTGCAGTCATGGACTGTGCGACTGGTCCCAGCAGAGGTTCGAGTCCTCCCTCGGGCATGGGTGTGTGTGTTTGTCCTTAGGATAATTTAGGTTAACTAGCGTGTAAGCTTAGGGACTGAGAACCTTAGCAGTTAAGTCTCATAAGATTTCACACACATTTGAACATTTTGAATTTTAATTCCATTCTTGACTTTCTTTCATTTCCATCATTGCTTGAGCGATGTCCAGACCGAACACTAGGGGCTGACCTATACCCCTTTTAATCTGAGCATTTCGTTCTCCGTCTTCCAGTGCATTTGTATAAGTCAATTTGGGGAACCAAGTAGAAATTTAATATGGACGGCCATTCGAGTCCATGTCTAAACCACTGTGCAATGTCCCTGCATCTGGAGCAGTCAAATGCTTCCGCGTCGCGGTAGGCGTGACGTGAACCGTTTACCGACCCTGCCTTCGGAAGCTGCGTCCCGGCTGGTCCCGATGTGGAAGGAGCCGGCGGGCGCTTGACAAAGTGCGGTCATTAGGCGGTCGGCGGATGGGTTCATTCAAGCCGCCAGATTAGAGTCAAGCCGGGGAGCGCTGCTGGCACTTTAGGGCCGCGGTCGGCATTACTCACTGGCCAGGATTCAGGGGGAGGCACCCAGCGTCTCGCGGTCCCGTTAAACTGGGCCACAGATAGCATCGGCGATGCCTCCCGGTCCGCGGTGTAACACACACCTAGCAGCCGCTAAACGGCAGCCGTGAATCCACGTCCCGCGGCCACGGGGGACGATCCGTGCCGACGCTGGGCGAAGAAGGGCGCCAGAGGAGCCGGGGCTGCAGTCCAGTGTCTGCGGCGTAAATTTCGCCGCTTATCTAGCGCCGGAGTTCCGTCCGCTCTCCTCCTCAGGCGGGCTGACCAACTTTAAGAGCTCTCGTTCACGCGCCATTTAACGTCGAATCCTACAAATTTGGTCTCGGCGAGTACGTGTGACGGAGTAATTCTCCAGTCTGTCGTGGGAAAGGCGTCGAGTATAACTTGTAACGAACGGCTGTCGTAAACATGCACTCGCTAATGCACTGAGCACTTCGAGAGCGGCGTTCGAGCGCTTGCGCCAGGTGGTCGGAGGAGACACGACGTCGTCTCATTTCTTCAGTACAGGCAGCCATGCTTGAAATGAGGCGATCTGTGCTGCGTGTTGCATAAAGAGGAAGTTTCTCACTTCTACCATTGAGGGCAAATCCATGTACTTCATTTCACAGTCTGGCAAAATGCATAGATGCTATCTATTCCCTACTGACAAAAACCGACGTGGGTTCAAATGGCTCTGACCACTATGGGACTTATCATCTGAGGTCATCAGTGCCCTAGAACTTTAATCTGCTTCAATCTAACTAACCTAAGGACATCACACACATCCATACCCGAGGCAGGATTCGAACCTGCGACCGTAGCGAACACGCGGTTCCAGACTGATGCGCCTAGAACTCCTCGGCCACACCGGCCGGCACCGACGTAGGCTTTCATTATCACTAACGTAACAGGAGATGCTCTTGACGAATGGGTGTAGTGAAATTAATAATTAACATGTTGTGTATATGCAGACGGACAAGTTTTAGATATTTAAGAAAATTCTACATCCTTCCTTCTCCCCCTTGCCCTTCCAGGGGCACGTATGTCCCGAAACTAGGGCCGTGAAATATTGCATCATTTTTCTCTCCCTTCACTGGACTTACCTTCCCACTCCTCTGACTAACTTCTCTCACTCTACTGACCCCAGTGTCGAAACCTGGCTGTTATTTAGGTTCTCAGCCGGTTTGATTCCCTGTATCACTTTATCCGTAAAGTCCAGTTCCTGCTTTCGCGTTTGACTCAACTTTTTCTTCTTTTTTTCAAAATTTGCATATTACTGCTAGTTGTTTGGAGAAGTACACAGCGGATGGCACCCTTTTAATCACCTACACATTCGCAGTTCCTTGTGAAGAAGCATATATGATAGCCAATCCCAACGTTGTGAGTTTGTCGTAACCAATCCGAGGTGAGGAGTCGTCATGTACCCTTTCGACCAAGCGTCCTGAAAACGCAGTTCTCACACATTTTACGCCTGAGCTGTTCATGCTGGAAACCTTATCCTTTAGGGACATCGGGACTCAGAGCATCGGCCAAGTGGACGTTGGTGTGGCTAGGTGGAGTCCGACTGGAGTAAGCGACGTCATGGCGGACACCTCGCAAATTGAAAGAAACTTACGCCAGATACTAGCCGTGTAGAACCGGATGTCACAGAGAATGAGAGAAGAAAATTTCATGCGGAAACATATCTCAGCGTGGGCGGTGATAACATCGCCGTTGGGCGCCCATAAGATCCAAAAACACACACACACACACATCTCAGCCATCCCTTCCGTACCTTAAGGGCGAGGGACAGGCTAGGAAAGAACCAGGGACAGGCTAGGAAACAAGGAATGAATTTATTCAATATTTAGTTAACATTAAGACAGATGATGGTCCACTCACAACAACGAAGTCTATGTTTCTTACGAACAATATCGAAGATAAGATCGCCGAAGTAGCTGTCCTGAAGCAGAGCGCATCGTTTCTGATTTAAGCAGTAACTGAAACACAATCTCAAACATTCTGTGCCTGCACGAAGGTAGGTGACATCTCTGTAGCTATTATTCCACACAAAAGCTTTATATAAGTCAAGCCCCTGTCTTGCAGAAATCTAACACTACGTTGTGACCAAGAATTGAAAACAAACTGGTAATTTTGCGCTTTTAATTTCGTATGGCACATACAGAGAGGGCAAAGCAAAATCGTGCTGACGCAGATATCACTGTATTGGCACTTCTGTGGTGTACTGCCCATTCGTCTCTTATAGGGCGCCAAAACGATGGTGCTCTCTCCGATAGCTATACAATAATTCAGGCAAATCACATTAATGGTTTTTATTACAATAAAGTAGATTGACAATACTTAACTTTGGTTGACAAGAACGTGTCGCTATCGATTGGAAACATGGAAACAGTCGGTGTTCTTCTCTATACACAATGTCCGTACAAGCAGGTAATACGTGGTTTGTCCACAAAGTAAGTTCCGATCGGTCGCAAATTGGAAACCACAGTGAAACCCAGAAACGTTTCATTTGCAACAGTTAGATACACCTTCCACCTTCTTCTATACATAGTCGCCGCTCCAATTTCGAGTTTTGTCACAGTGTCGTATCAACTTTCCAATATCCTCGTCATAGAAAGCAGCTGCCTGTGCTTTCGGCCATTTATCTGCACTGATCTGCAGCTCGTTGTCTGTGGAAAAATTTTGTCTTCATAGCCAGCGGTTCTTGTGGGCACAGATGAGACTCAGGGGGAGCCATTTACGGACTGTATTGTGGGTGATCAAACACTTCTCATTGGAAACGCAGCAGGAGCGTCTTCATTGCCCCTGCAGTGTGCGGGCGAGAACTGCCATGAAGAAGGAACTGCTCGACAGTTGTGTTATGTGGGCTGCATGACACAGGCGAAATCTCTAACCAGGCCCTCCCCTCATATTTGGCGGGAGACACTATTCCCTGCACATCTTAACGTGCTCACTGTTCACTCAAAACTGAAAAGAGCGACGCGACACGATCGACGGGCATACTAGAGACACTGCCCAACACATCTCTGCAAAGCTTTACCGTATTTTTCCCAGTGGTTTCCATTTCGCGACCGATCGGAACTTACTTTCTGGACAACCCTCGTATAAGGCACAAGTCTCAGTATAACAGTTAGTATATTGGCTCTATTAGTGTGCGTCTACTACTGTCCGGCCGAGGTAGGCAGGAGCGGCGCTTACATTCTCTTTGTGTAGAGGCCGCTCTTGTCGTAGTGCGGTCCTAGTCAGTGGACTATCGGCTGACGTCGCCTCACAGCCTCCTCTGCTCCTGAGTTCTTCAACTTCGTGCCGGAGTTTGTCGTTACGCCGGAACAACTTGAAGGATACGTCTTAGGAAAAAAATAAAATAAAAATCATGGTATATTTATCCGATCAAAAGAATCGGGACACCACATATACCGCGGAATTGAGCTCTAAATGTCACTAGAAGCAGAGATGTCGTTATTTGTGTTCAGTAGAGAAGCTATAACAGCGGAACGGGTCTGTCAGGAAGACTCAGTGATGTCCAATGTGAAGTAGTCATTGGCCGTGACCTGAGTAAAAAAATCTGTCAGTGACATATCAAACCTTCTAAAGCTGCTGGACGGTTGGGTATGTAATTGTGAAGTGGAAACAAGAAGAAGTAATCAAAGCTAAATCAAGACTAAGCAGACCACTTGTACTGAGGAAAAGAGGCCGTCAAGCATTTCTGCGGTTGGTTGTAAGACATTGTATGAAATCAGCGGAAGGAACCACTTATGAGTACCAAAGTTCTGCCATCAATCCAGCTGGCACAACGAATTTATGAAAGAAATTACAAAGAGTGTGGTATAGCCGTCGAGTGCTGTCTATAATCAGTGGTAAGCCATACTTAAAATGACGTAAAGAGCGATGCCACTGGGCAGTGGATGACTGGAAGCGACTGATATAGAGTGGTAAGTCACACTGTAGCCTATGGTAATCCGATGGATGGGTTTGGGTTTGTCGAATGCCTGTAGAAGGTTACCTGCCATTATGTGTAGTATCATCAGTGAAGAACGGAGGAGCTGGTGTTAGTGTATGGGGATGTTCTTCGTGGTTAGGACGTGTTCGCCTTATTCTGCTTAAGGAAACGTTCAATTCGGCAGAATATGAACACATTTTATTGCATTGTGTTCTGCACACAGTATAGATGACAAATGTTTATATCGGCATAAGCATGATAATGCAGCACGACACACAACAGCATCTGTGAGGCAATGACTGTGGACAATAACATTCCTGAAATGGACTTACCTGGCGAAAATACAGACCTGAACCCAACGGAACACTTTTGAGGTGAGTCAGAACATTGGCCGGGAACCTCATCAGTCGTCGCAGTGCAAGGACTGAAATTTCTTGTGAGAGCCAAACTAGAATTAAACTGGTAGGTACTGTTAGGCTGGCCTTTCCCAGAAACATCCTCAGCCTGAGATACGTTCGTCGAGGTCGACCCCTTCCAGCTCTGCCTTCCACACTCATCTTCTCTAATTTATGCACATAATTATGGTGCAGGTACTCATCGAGGTGCAGTTTGAGCAGTTATTACCGTATGGCAGCGAAACTTGGTAGATATGCTAATGCGTCAATGTAGAACTGACTTACGCTGGAAAAAAATAGTCGCGATTTTGGCCACCAGGTGCAAATCTGGCGCTGTACACTATCTCGTTGGCGTCTACGGCTCACATATTGAACAAACTGTGTAAGCGGCGGTTAATAATACAATCAACTTTATGCCGTTATGAAACTTCCTGACAGATTAAAACTGTGTGCCAGACCGAGACTCAAACTAGGTAGTTAGGAAACGAGGTACTGGCAGACTTGAAGCTGTGGGGACGGGTCGTGAGTCTTTCTTGGGTAGATCAGTTGGTAGAGCACTTGATCGTGAAAGGCAAAGGTCCCGAGTTCGAGTTTCGGTCCGGCACACAGTTTCAATCTGCCAGGAAGTTTCATATCACTGCACATTCCACTGCAGAGTGAAAATCTCATTCTGGAAACATTATGCCATTGTCACTTGCTTGACCTTTTCTGCCCATGTCGTGTTCCTCGGGCATTACATATGGAAACATTCCTGTACGTTACTTATATCTAACAACTGAGACACTCACTCTCATGTAGTACCAGTTAACACATACGACTGCTGTGTAGTTGGAAGCCACCTTCATGGATCTGTGGCGCCCGAAAGGAGGCATCCCTGAGCTATTAGGGATGAAAACGATGCCAACCGACTAACGATTCGGTTGCTGATTATTACTGGAAAACCTGGATAATACGAAAAAGACCACATAAAATAGTGCAGCGACTCCTTAGCAGGAAGCAATGGAATGTGCTTACACCTATTCCAGAATCGGTCTTTACGACGACATTATGCTACTACATATCTGTGATCAAGCGAACTGTTATTACTGTTGAAGGAGATATGTGGGACATTTAACTATTATTAGCGTATTAAAGTCTCCAAGCCCAGCACTATGAGACGCAGTGTCTCATACACTAGCAAAGCTACTGTTTCTTCTATATAGGGATGACAGTGTGACGCCAGGAGGAATAATGAAGATCACTTGGGTGAAAAAATAAATAAATAAATAAATAAGAGGTTTCGTCGTTAAGAAAATGGGAGCGATCGTGCATTTTTATTAATTTAGAACATTAATGCGCGACAGCCTGTGTGTGTGTGTGTGTGTGAGAGAGAGAGAGAGAGAGAGAGAGAGAGACAGATAACAGAGATGAAATAATGCGAATACAGCAGCGATACATGTGGGAAACTGCTAATAATTGTTGAAATATTCCATAACAGAGTTGGTTATCGACCCATCAATACATGGTACATGCAGGATCGAAAATCTGCGGAAATTCTTACCACGACTGTAACTGTCGTCTTCTAGCGTTCAATAATTCTGCCTCCTGTGCTGATGACCTTACTGTGTTGGTCATTGCCTAAATTAGTTTCTAGTGTTCAAAATTTCTGAGCACACAACCAAAGAATTCACTCGTCGCTTTAAAACTGGATTTCACAGCAATAACTTCACTTAGATAGCAGACCCTAAGAGTGCAACTTCACTAGAACTGGTATTAGAAACTTTGTGCTATTTAGAGTTGCTAATATATGAATCCCTTCTCACACCAATGTTTTTATTTTTCTCTTTAAAGTGAATAATAAATGTTCACTGTGAAACTTCAGTGAGTACCAACATCCAAATCGTACATCGTAAGATCTCTTAGTGAACAGGAAATAAAACTGATTGCTACGACTTGAGTCAGTACTATGTTACTCAATTTTTTTTAACATAGCTGAACTAAGACTACGCAAAGGCACCGCATTGTATTTCAGTGGTATGAGCAGCATATCCACAACTTCTGCAACCCCCTCAGTAATATGTGTCATCAAGTAACTTACAAATGATTTAGTAATACGGATGTAGCTACTGCGTAAATATTCACTTTATTCTCACGCTTCAAACCTCTAAAATCAAGACCGAGTCACTGTTCTTGTCACTGCGCCAGTTCTTAAAGATACAGTATAACATAGAGTACTGCATAGTACGGCATAAATGTAACTTATTGAAACTCTTTACCCTACAAGACTATTACTACTACTATCACCCAAAATCTGCCACTGTAGCTACTCCTTTACGAAACAATGGTTCAACGAAATCAGTAACCACGGAAAACTTATCTATAATAGAATAAAACAGACTGCATCTCCAAGTCAGATCAATTTTGATGGAACACTAGCTCTGAAAATAAAAAAAAATTAAAAAAAATGTGTTTGACCTTGCCTACGACTTGACTTTAGTCTGTCGACAATAAGGAGAAAGCTGAATTTTTGCCTTAACAGGAGATACACGCTGTTTGGCTGGTAAGTGCCTAAGAGCTAGAAGCCGCAACCGTGCATTTTAAAATAAAAAAAAAAACTGCAAGTGTGTGAGTTCAAAATAAAACATCTTTCTTTCGTAGGATATATTTAATTACAGTATTCCTCAGTAACATATTGCATAGATATAATCTTCACGTAAAATGGAAACATAGCACTTAATTTTTCAACAACAAGTTTTTATTTTAACACACTGAAGCATTCAGTTTCTACCATATGCGAACGACGGTTGAGTACCAGTGTTCCAACAATTTCACCTTTAACTTGGCAGCCAGTGCTTCATTTTTGTCAACAAACATATTCCACCGGAGTGCACTGAGTGAGGGATAACCATCGTCTTCATTATTATAGACATCCTATGCCGGTAACATTCCCGTAACCCACTTCACGTTCTCGAAACCCTTCACTTAGACACGCGACTCGGCTGGAATAACTGAGCATATACAACGTTAACCATTTTACAGAATTTACATCCAGCTAATGGCAGTGCGTTGTTAGCTCCAGCATAAAATCACCGGATCCAATCGCACTACTTCGATCGCCATCCAGCACCTGAAGTGCTATTTCTTTTAGAACAGGTCGATTGTCTGTACTGCGAAATCCCTGGCAATCAAAGGGCACGTCGTACTTTCAGGCTAACACTGGTTGTACTGCTGCTATCAGCTCTCAGGCTAGAACTGATGCTCATTAATAGGTGGAAAACTGATTACGTATGCCGGAACGCATCAAACATCGTTTACTACCTTTTGGCGTACAACTAAAACTGGTGGAGAAGAGAGCGGGGGGGGGGGGGGGGGGGGGGGAAGCACGTTGCGTGTCCCCCTCCATTACCAAATGGTTCAAATGGCTCTGAGCACTATGGGACTTAATATCTGAGGTCATCAGTCCCCTAGAACACATCCATGCCCGAGACAGGATTCGAACCTGCGACCGTAGCGGTCGCGCGGTTCCAGACTGAAGCGCCTCTAACCGCGTGGCCACACTGGCCGGCCCCTCCATTACCCCCATGACTTGCTAGGTGTTGAAAAAGTACAATGTCAGCTGTGTGCTTTTAGGTGATACAAGCAAGATTGTCAATTCGATTACTACAGTCTAACTATGCATGCCTAAATGTCAACAACAAGAGTATTTTCAATATGCTGACTGTTCTTTGTATCAGTTACCTGCATGTGGTGGTGTAAACTTCAATGCAGCCCGGCCGGTTAGCCGTGCGGTCTAACGCATGGCTTTCGGGAGTGGGAAGGAGCGTCTGCTCCCTGGCACGAATCCGTCCGGCAGACTTGTGTCGAGGTCCGGTGAGCCGGCCAGTCTGTCGATGGTTTGTAGGTGGTTTTCCATCTGCCACGGCGAATGCGGGCTGGTTCCCCTTATTTCGCCTCAGCTACACTATGTCGGTGATAGCTGCGCAAACAAGTACTCCACGTACGCGTACACCACCATTACTCCACCACGTAAACATCAGGGTTACATTCGTCTGGTGTGAGACGTTCCCTGGCGGAGGGGGGGGGGGGGGGGGGGAGGGAGGGCGTCCACCGGGGGCCGAACCGCACAATGACCCTGGGTTCGGCGTGGGGCGGCGGAGGGGTGAAGTGGACTGCGATAGTCGTCGTGGGGTTGTGGGCCGCTGCGGCTGCGGCGGGGACGGACCGATAGTTTCGTTAGTAAGTAGCAAAGATGGATGAGTGGAAGAAAATAGCAAAAGTAGTTTATTTACAATCATTAAGTTGTAGTACGGTATTTCGCAAACAGCCGTCGTCTATAAGCATTGAATTCAGCCTGTATTAGATCGAGTGCAGTAGGGGCGAACACATAAAGTGGAATACCGTTCGTAGATCCGGCTTCCACGGACCTGATGGACTCGTCACTTACACCCTTCTGTACAGCCGGAATACAGGTAATTTGACACGACTCTTCAGCTTCTCCCGGCGTACTTCATGCCACAAAGTTCACAGGTGGACTGCCGGATGTCAGTGTCCAACCGGCACAATATTTCGGCAAATGGTCGTGTCACCATCATCAGGTAAGCTGATAAAAGCCGGCGGTGCTCTTTTATCTCCCCTCCCCCCCAGCTCTCCGTCTGATCAGTCGCTCCATTGGCCGTCCGCGCCCAGCATCCCTACCTCCACTTCTCGCACTGACACAGTGTTCAATCCTGGGTTCCCACCCAGGTGCGCGTGCCTGCAGCAGCTCTGGTCTTCCTCCACCTGCTCCGAAATCAGTCCAATGTCTGGTATCTATTTTCTCTTCTTAAACATTCTAATAGAGGGTTCCCATGCCTTACGAAAGATGTACCCGGTATCACAATTTATCTGCGGTTCCCTTATTCGAATCACAATAGTTTCCTTAGTGACGAGCCCCAGAAGTTGGATGTTTGTGTTACAACCTTGGTGTGGTCATAATCCATTCCACGTAATTCCGTCAGGTAATGTTATGGATTGCCGACTTGTTAGGCTGCTGCAGTCTTGTGTGTCGTGTGTCTTCGACAGTGCGCACCGTCTGACCTAGGTGTCTTACCGCATTGGCAGAATATGTGAGAGACCCTGGATCTCTGTAGCACAGGGTTACAGTGCTTTCTGCTGGTGGGCGAAAGACTTCCAGAGAATTCGTCTTATCTTCTCGGATAACGCGTGACAAAAAGGAATAAATACAATGCCGGCGTCCTCCGAGAGTCTTCTTCTGGTTCCGCCGATTGTACAGAGAATGTAGGGTGCAGGGTTCTCCGAATTTGCCACTCCTTGCGGCCATTCTTCAAGTTCTTGGTTGATATTGTTTTCAGGTAGGGTAAGAGCCCTATGTACTAAAGGTTTGAGCACGCCGTTCCTCTGAGCCTGATGGTGGTAGCCATCCCCATGTAAGTACAAGTATGTGCTTGTTTCCTTCCGGTACACGCTGTGGTTCAAACTGCCGTGCGCTCTTCTTTCAACTGCGACATCCAGAAAGTGGAGCACTCCATCCACCTCGGCTTCCATGGTAAAATCGATGCTCTGGTGTACGAAACTGAGGTGTGTAAGGAAGTCATTCAGCTTCTGTCTTTCACTTGGCCATATAACGAAGGTGCATCAAAATACTGAAAAAAACAGGTAGGTTTCCATTGTGCTAATTTCAGTGCTTCCGCCTCGAAATATTCCGTATACATTGACGACAACTGGTGAAAGTGAGCTTTCCGTGGTTACTTCTTCCATCTGCTCATAGCAGCCACCGTCGAAAAGAAAGCGCGCTAATGAGCCAAAACAATGTGACTACCTGCTTAACAGTTTGTTTTTCCGTCTTCGGAATGAAATACATACTGATTATGGGTATCAGTCATCCGACAGTTTGTTGGTGGGTTTGTGGAGGTATGCAGCATTTGATACCTACGCATATGTCACGTAATACGCGTAAGTAACTGGCCGCTGACTTGCGCTCGTGGCGATGGCTCCCAAAAGCGACACAGATGGGTTCCATAGGATTTACATCAGGCGAATTCGGATCCCGAGACATCAACTTAAGTTCACTGTATTGCTCCTCAAACCACGGTACCATGGCTCCGGCTCCGAGATACGGACACTGCTGGAAGATGATATCACTGTCGGGGAAGACATCAAACACGAAAGGATCCAGGTGCTTCACAACTGTCAGCGAGTCTTCGATCCACACAGGTGCCACTCAAGCGCAGGAGAATGTCTCCCATAGTATAATACTGCTCCCGCTAGTCTGCGTCCGTGGTGCTCTGCACGTTTCGAGCCGCCGTTCACCTCGATGATGGTGTTTGTGGAGACGACCAGCGGCCTAGTGCAGCAAAAATGTGACTCACCCGAATAAATGACACGTTTACATTGACCGACGGTCGAATCCTGATGGCCTTGTGCCCACTGCAGTCGTAACTGACGATGTCGTTGGGACAATAGGTGAACGCATAGGGGTGGTCTGGTGCGGAGCACCATGTTCAACAATGTACGATGAACGGTATGCTCAGACACTTGTGCGTTCACCAGCACTGTGCTCTTTCGGCAGAGATGCCACACATAATCACCCTACTTTACAGAGCAGACAAGCCACAGACCCCCACGTTTTGTGAAGATTCGTGTAAGTCCAACCATTTAGCACCTAGTGGTAGTTTTACTGTTTTCTACCTCCGTCCGTAGATGCACACGACAGCAGCACGTGAATATGCGATCAGCTTCGTCGTTTTCGAGATACTAGTTCACAGGTCCTGCGTAATAATAATGTACCCTTTGTCAAAGTAGCTAATATCAATGGATTTCCCCATATCTTCGATAGTGTGAACCCCGTTCGTGTCCGCTCCGCTTACATACGGGGGCTAAGCGGAAACTAAGGAACGATAGGTCGTGAAATGGAAACCATAGTGAAAATCAAAACTGTTTTATTTGCAATTGTTAGTTACGACTTCCATCTATTAACTCCACAGTCGCCGATCCGAAATAGACGTTTGTCGTAGCGTTGTACCAACTTTGCAATACCCTCGATACAGAAGGTAGCCCTCCAGTGCTTTCCGCCAATTCTCTAGGCTAGTCTACAGCTCGTTGTCTGTGCCAAAATGTTGTCTTCATAGCCAGCGGTTCATGTAAGCAGAGATGAAACTCAGAGGGAGACAATTACGGGCTGTATTGTGGGTAATCAAATATTTCCAATCGAAAACGATGCAGAAGCATCTTCATTGCCCCTGCAGAATGCGTCTGAGAATTGTCTTGAAGAAGAAAACGTACGACAGTTATGTAATGTTGGCTGCATAGCTTCAGGCGAAATTTCTCACCAGGTCCTCATACTTGGCGGGAGACACTACTGTTCTAGGTGTCTTTATGTGCTCCATGTGTGCTCAGAACTAAAAAGAACCACGTAATGCGATCGACGGGCATACTAGAGACACTGCCCAACACATCTGTGCAAAATCTCATAGGATTTTCACTGTGGTTTCCATTTCGCGACCGATCGTTCCTTACTTTCCGAATAACCCTCGTACTTTGTCACCGCGTCACGTACCCGCAACGTCACCAGGCGACATTCAGTGTCGCGGTGGGTAGTGTTCATAATGTTTTGACTTACCAGTATATGTCGACGTCAAGACGTGCCCAGAAAGGCAAAGTTCCTCCGTCAAATTTATGGCAAATAAGTTCTAAGGAGTCTTGTAAATGCATCCTGTTACAAAGAGAGACAACGTCGAAACTCACGAGGATGTCGTTAGATTTTAGCTCAAAGTTGTTGATGCGTCCCACGAAATCCTCAGAATTGCGAATATGAATGAGCCCTTCCCGACGTAAGTGCTAGGTGAATACTTTAAGTACTTAGCGAGTAATTATGTCGGACCACTGATGTTGCTGATGATGGGGCATAAAGGAACCCGCCATTGTGAACCTTAGGCAGTGAGTGAAGTCTTGGTGGAACTGTTGCTCTCTGTCTTAGCTTCTAAACATCCTCGACTGGAGAGCTGGAGAAGCACCACGGTCTTCGTCTCCAGCCTCTTGGTAGGTATTGTCTTCGAGTAGGACCCACATTTTCTCAATGTAATCGTGACATGATAGGATCACATTCGCGGTGCCGTTGTCGGCTGGTAAGACCGCAATATCAGATTCACTTCGTTTCCTTAAGGCTGCCCTCTCCGTGCCAACAATGTTCTGTTTCATAGGTTTCGTTTTGCCTGAGAGCACACAGGTTTCGCGACGTACTTCTTCAGCGGCTTCAGGGGTAAGTAGTGCAACTAATTGTTCCACCGAGCTGATAATGTCCGTGATAGATGCGAATTTAGGAGTTCTGTCTTAAGAAGTGACACCGCATCGTCATCCAGTTGCTTGGCTGTGAGATTGATGATAGTCTTGCAGTGAGCATTATAAGGTTCCTCTATGATACACACTCGAATTTCGATTACCCAGTGGCCTATATTTGTGTGGAGCCCAGTGCGGTTCATGTGACATCATCGCTCCAGTCCCCTGTCCAAGAACTAAACTGGTTGTCCAGCTGTAGATTTAATTAGAAAAATTCTTTCAGTCGAGTCCAGGCACTAGCGAGAAAGTGGACTCTCTCCCGTACCATGGGCAGACTGACATGTTCCTTGATTCTTCTGGGTGTCGCTGAGTCGATGTGATCTGTTACTTTGGCGAAGTTCGGTTCTACGCGTTCTTCACGGCATCCCGTAAGAAATGCAAAATGCACTCACCAAACGGTTTCTCCAGTGGCGCAGCTTGTCAGGTCTTTTCATGCTGCAATACATCTCCTTCCCTTGATGGGATTATATACCTTCTCCCAGCGTTCTTCATGTCGAAACAGTTCACGCGTGAACTGGCAGAAGTCAGTGTCCAACGAGCACAATATTTCGGCAAACGACCACGTTGCCATCATCGTGTGCGCTGATGAACTGACTAACGGGGGCCGACGCCGTGCTTTTTTCTCCTCCTCCTCTCCCTCTGATCAACCGCTCCATTGGCGGTCCGCGCCCGGAGTTGCTACTCTCACTCCTCCCGCCCACACAGTATTCTGTGCTAGGTTCGCGCCCAGGTGCGCCTGCTAGGGGCACCTCTGCTGTTCCTCCAAACCAACGGCACACCAGATGCAGCAACGCGGGCGGGTGGGGGGTAGGGGAGGGAGTGGCCTTCCCTTCCACTCCATGGCCTTGGTATGTGGCTCCCTCTATGACAAGGATGCTACTCCCAGCAACATATAATATTGGCAATTGTCTCAGTTGTAGAGTGACACCACAGATAAGAAACCAGTGACGCTGAAGTCAGAAAATTCTCCACCCATTCCGGCAGTGCCACACTTGTTCCTCATACCTTCTTGATAATTTGTTGCCATAAACAATACTGAAATGAAAACATAAAGCAATTTTAGAACACAATGATGCCAGTTCAATCCTTGTGCGTCGAATAGTTTGCGAGTCTGAGCGTGTTGATTTAAATGTATGGCTATGTACACTATGTGATCGAAAGTACCCGGACACCCCAAAAACATACGTTTTTAAATTAGGTGCAATGTGCTGCCAATTACTGCCAGGTACCCCCGTCTCAGCGACGTCAGTAGTCATTAGACATCGTGAGAGAGTAGAAAGGGGCGCTCTGCGGAACTCACGGACTTCGAATGTGGTCAGGTGATTGGGTGTCACTTGTGTCATACGTCTGTACGCGAGATTTCCACACTCCTAAACATCCATAGGTTCACTGTTTCTGATGTGATAGTGAAGCGGAAACGTGAAGGGACACGTACAGCACAAAAGCATACAGGCCGCTCTCGTCTGTTGACCGCCGACAGTTGAAGAGAGTCGTAGCGTGTAATAGGCAGACATCTATCAAGACCATCACTCAGGATTCCAAACTGCATCAGGATCCACTGCTAGTACTACGACAGTTAGGCGGGAAGTGAGAAAACTTAGATTTCATGGTCGAGCGGTTGCTCATAAGCCGCACATCACGCTGGTAAATGCCAAACGACGCCTCGCTTGCTGTAAGGAGCGTAGACATTGGACGACTGAACAGTGGGAAAACGTTGTGTGGAATGACGAATCACGATAGACAATGTGGCGATCCGATGGCAGGGTGTAAGTATGCCGCATGCACGGTGAACGGTGTCTGCCAACGTGTGTAGTGCCAACAGTAAAATTCGGAGGCAGTGCTGTTATGGTGCGGTCGTGTTTTTCATGGAGGAGGCTTGGATCCCTTGTTGTTCTGCGTGGCACTATCACAACACAGGTCTACATTGATGTTTTATGCAACTTTCTTGCTTCCCACTGTCGAAGAGCAATTCGGGGATGGCGATTGCATCTTTCACGATCGAGCACCTGTTCATAATGCGTGGCCTGTGGGTCGACTTCATGCCAGGCCTCACCGACCGACATCAATACCTCTGCTCAGTGCGGCACTCCGTGAAGAATGGGCTGCCACTCCCAAAGAAACCTTCCAGAACCTGATTGAACGTATGCCTGCGAGAGTGGAAGCTGTCATCAACCCTAAGGATGGCCCAAAACGATATTGAATTCCAGCATTACCGATGGAGAGCGCTACAAACTTGTAAGTTATATTCAGCCTCGTCTGCGGATACTTTTGATCTCATACTGTATCTGTTCCATCTGGGGTGCGGTAACTCTGACCAGCGTCTGCATGTGCTCCTACATTTAATTCCTACAGCGGTTTTGAACAGGATATAGGCAACTGAACGAAGAGCGTCGCAGTTTTGTGTGAGTGCGTTCTCTCCACGATGTACAACACCATTCGTGAAGTGTCTTGGCCATCTCTGTCATGTCGACTAAACAAAGCTGCTACGAAACGTCCAGCTCCTGTTTTTAATGATTCTTTATTGAATGGAAGACTGTTTTCTTCACTACCGTAAGGGCTACGCCTATCTCATCCATCTGAGCTACTGTTCAGTCTCAAACAGCAGAAGGCGAGTGGGTGAATTGATGGTGAAAACATGATGTTTATATTGTGAATGCGTGTGGTGTTAAACACACTATTCCACGATTTTCCTAGTACTTTTACAGCTCTTCCTGCTATTCCAACATGATTCCATCTCCTAGACCTCTCTAACGGGATTACTTCTCTAACTAATTCCGTGACCAATTGTGGCAAGTTACAGCTTCTTGCTTTAAGAAACCTGGAACCCAGTTAACTTCCAGACCCAGACAACAACGCTCCACTTCACCTCAACCTCCCACCTCCTCGCTCCTCGGTGTGTCCCTGAATAACTATCATTTCCTTACGTTAATTCCATAGAGCTCTGTTGCAACACTCCATCATGAACATGATAATTTTCATACACCAGCTGTGTCACCCTTTTAATAGCAGGGCTCCATTGTAATATTCCATAATGAATATGAATTGTCACATACCATCAGCATCACCATTTTAGCATAGCAACATCATCCCTTATTACATTTTGACTTTTTCATAAATTAACCTGAAATTTATAAATTTACGTACAGAGCGTCCAGAATTAAAGTTCAAGTTTCGAAACGATGTAGAAAAATATCCATTGCTCGGAATGATGCAAGAGGAAACATCATAAAAAATAACAATAAATTTACCTACAGGTGGCGCTGTAAGCTTCTTAATGTAAAAGGGGTCAGCTACAAATCACAGATGAATCGCAATACGACGGTTAGGGTTTGAGTTTCACATTACATCACTCCACTGTTCAATGTACGTGTGTACACAAGTTACACACTCAAGAATGGTGCATTGTTAGTTCGGTAGGTCCATCCATCGCGTGGCATGCGTAAAATTGATTTTTAATTATCATGAGGCCATAACCCGCATAAAAAGCAAAATGACATCGGTTTTTAATGGTCCTGTTGTCCTGCGGCCAAAAATAGCATAAAAAGCAAAATGACATTGGTTTGTATTTGTCGAAGACTGGCCAAAGACATGTTCAATATGCTGTCCGCCGTTGAAGTTGAAATCGAAAAACAGCATGTTCCACAACAGATCGGAGTGTCTAGCGGTTCAAGTTCAGACTGTGTTGGACAAAGCATACCTTCAGTTCAGCTAGGTTCGTAATTTTGGCACTGAACACGTCTTACAGATAACCCCACAGTAAGAAGTCACCCGGATATTAAGATCAGGCGATCTGGACGTCCAGGCTGTAGGAAGATGGCTGATAATTCTAGCACTTCCGAAATGCGTCTACAGCAGTCACTGCACTCCACTGGCTGTGCAATGTGTGGATGAGCGCCCTCTTGCATAAATATGATCCTACCCACACATCCACGATTTGAAGAATCGGGATGGTGCACAAAGACTCTCATAGCGTTTACCAGTGACGGACCCCCAGGACTCATCTCCTCGAAAAAATACAGCTCTACGCTAACAATACGGTTAATCTGCACCACACAATCGTCTTTGAGGAATGAAGTGGTACCAGTTGATGTGGGTGCTGATTTTTCGTTGCCCACATTCTGTAGTTCAGCTTATTGACATGTCCTTGGAGACAGAAAACTGTTTCGTCTGTCCACGCAATGTCCCACGGTCATTCATTGTCCACTTCCATGCGAACAAGAAGAAATATGAAACTACCTCCAACTCTGTTAATTGCCTAAACTCATTTCATTTAGGAGTCCTGATAGTGGAAACCCCCATTCTTATTATAAGTCACTTACCTCACAGAAAATCTTCATAACACGTACTACAGCAACTTTTTTGGATTTGTTTTATTGTTAGGATTTCTTACAATTCAGATCTACTTTTTGTGCTAGTTACTGGAAGTCATGTTGTCAATGTATAGCAGTCAGATTCCGTTAGGCTAGTATATTGTGGGTAGTAAATGAATTGGTTAAGTTTGAGTTTATCTGTCACGGAAAATTCTGTAGGCCAGTGTTTAATAAAAAAAAAAAAAAATCATTAAAGAGTATAGTTTCAAGTTGTAACTTGTCATAATTATCCCCAGAGTTAATTAGACACAGAGAGGTATTCCTGTTAGAGAGGCTTAGGAGATGGAATCGTGTTCGCCTTGCAGGAGGAACTGTAGAATTTGTTTTTCTAATGGTTCAAAAGGCTCTGTGCACTATGGGACTTAACTTCTGAGGTTATTAGTCCCCTAGAACTTAGAACTACTTAAGCCTAATTAACCTAAGGACATCACATACATCCATGCCCGAGGCAGGATTCGAAACTGCGACCGTAGCGGTCACGCGGTTCCAGACTGAAGCACCTAGAACCGATCGGCCACTCGGGCCGGCAGAATTTGTTTTTTTTTATAGCGTTTTTAAATTAGAACTTTAATTATGTGGAGCCTTTTTAAAAAAAAAGTTAAAATGCAGTTTTCTTCATTGCCTGCCCGCCACCTCTCGAGGAACTGAAATAGCAATAAATAACAAAAGAATTACAGAAAAATGTAATAGATCCTCGATCTAGATGGGGGTGACAAAAATTTAGAGGACGAACACTGTCACTCGCCGTAAAAAGTGGAGAAGTGTCGATCAAACATATGGCCAAGTAGACAACAGCCACAAACAAGTAAGCTTTCATGATAAAGAGATGCTGGTAACAAACTTCAGTACCGCAGAAGATGCATGTGCCCTAGCGTGCTCCGATAACCTCTTTTTGGTGGCAACAATAACTGTCACGCGAGGTCCGCCTGCGGAAGTCGCAGCTGCTTAGGAGGCGCCTCTTAGCGAGGTAAGGAAGGGGCGGCGGGGTAGAAGGAGGCGGTCTCACGGGAAAGAGCAGATGCGCCGCCAGGCGAGTGAATGAAGGCATTCAGGCGGCCGGCCCCGCGTAACTGTGTAGCGCAGCCTGTGCTGGCTCCCAGCGTCAGCAACAACAACAGCAACAGGTTCCTGGCCAGGTGGCACGACAGCAGGTGCACTAGCCCAGCCAGGGCCGGCAGCGCCAAGGTCGGCAAACGTCCGGCGTTTCCGCGTCCTGTCAAAGGCGTGGTAATATTGTGACCTAATACGAATGCTTGGTGTTTGTTCTTCCGAATACGCCCGAAAGAACAATTACCTCGCATTCACATGACTGATTTGCGTCGATGGGCAATTAATCCACAACCTTTGGTGCGGATGCACAATTACTTTCGACCTCCTGAGGGAACCTCAAAGTAGCGATGACATGAACGGGGACTGCGGGCAGGTGGCTCTAGGTGGGAATGCGGGTCGGCCGGGGGCATGCTGAGATAGTCTGCGCACTTGCGACGAACACTGAACCCGGGTGACATCATGGTTAACGCAGCTGCCTATTAAGAAGGAGATCCTGGGTTCCAATTCCGCTCCAGCACACATTTTCACTCGTCACCGCTTATTCCGCATCAAGAGTTCCTTCCCTTGTCTTTCCATTCACCCCATCCCCTTTGATTTACACAATACTGTGTCCTATCGTCATCTACAGCAAACGATTTAGGTAACTATGCCCTGAAAACAATTATAAAATGCGCAGGGGATGGATAAAAATGTGTCAATAACAAACACACATTCGGGAGGACGACGGTTCAATCCCGCGTCCAGCCACCCTGATTTAGGTTTTCCGTGATTTCCCTAAATAGCTCCAGGCAAATGCCGTGATGGTTCCTTTGAGAGGGCACGGCCGACTTCCTTCCCTAACCCGACGAGACCGATGACCTCGCTGTTTGGTCTCTTCCCTCAAACAATCCAATCCAATCTTCCCTTTCTGCCTGTAAATACGATAACGATAACCAAACACACAACACATTACCATGCCTAACACGATGTAGGAAAACCATTTGCATTCAAGATAGCTTCCAGACGACTCAGAATTGACACATATACGTCCTGTACGGTTTTCAAGGGGACCTTGTAGCATTCTTCCCGCAAAATAGTGGCAAGTTCAGGTAACGACGATGAAAAAATAATGAAACATTGTTTCAAAATATAGTCGAAAACCCAAAGAGAATCTGGTCGTATGTAAAGTACACCAGTGGCAAAAAACAGTCAATACAGTCACTGCTCGATAGCGATGGAAATGTTACCGATGATGGTGCCACTAAAGTGGAGTTACTAAATACAATTTTCCGTAATTCCTCAAAATGTTCAAATGTGTGTGAAATCTTATGGGACTTGAAACTTGCTGGCAGATTAAAACTGTGTTCACGACCGAGACTCGAACTCGGGACCTTTGCCTTTCGCGGGCATGTGCTCTACCATCTTTTTATTTTTTTTATTTTTTTTTATTAGGCTGTTCACAAACACGAAATGAAATGCATCCTCTGAAAAAAAAAGACAAAAATAAATCATTGTAAAACAAATCAAAAATGTAAAGGAACAGGTATACTGGGATGTTGTTTTTATTTACTTAGTTTCCATAAAGATCACTCTATTAAAAAGAACATGTAGATCATTTCATGGTGTAGTATGTGCATTATATATGGAGCGGTGAGAGAAGCGTGAGGTTCATTATCAGCTGTCAAATGTGCACACCGACTGCACCCGGCACATCCCAACTGCGTGGAGGGTCGAGGAAGACTGCCTGAAGATAGTTGTCAAAGGTTTTCCGATAGTGTGACCATATATGAACCTCATTGTGGGCTTGCTGAAAGAAATACCAAAAGTCGAGTCGCGACTCGGCAGCATCCCATAGAGGTACGCGATCGTCCAAACTTTGACACAGATGATCGAGTGTGATTTAGTCGCCGGAAAGTAGTCACTCTCTGGATGTAAGAAGGAAGCAGGTGTAACATGTTGCGGGGTCACACGGAGGTAGCAAGCCACCATCTGTCTTCCTAGGAGCCATACGTCCTCCACCGTGATACAAGTTAAGCGGTGATGGTCGTCATCCACTTGGCGACATTTCGGGCATAGTGGAGTGTCCACTAGTCCAATTGCATGGAGTCGTTGGTTGGAGTTGAACTTGCCACAGGCGACAGAGAACCACAGTGCCCGAACGAAGGTAGGAAGGAATTTTTGGTGCACATGTCTCCAAATCTTCGGCCAATGCAACTTGGGGTGTTTGAGTTCAATGACATTACGACTTACCCGTCGTAGCAGCCAAACATAAAAATCCATCGCGCATGGTGGTCTCGTGCGCGGAAGCTCGTCTATGATATAACTAAGTTCCACGATAAATGTTGATACATGCGCAAAATGTGACGTAATGTTGCCCACCGCCACCGGAGGTGTGAGGGACGCTGGAACTAGGGGATCCAGTAGGCGGGAGGTAAGGGAATCACGCCCGCTACGCCATTGCTTGTACATAGTGGCTAGAAGGAGCGCCGTCGCTCGGCAGTGAACATTCGTAAGTCCGAGTCCCCCATTGTCCGTAGGGAGTGTGAGCGTTGCATATCGCACCTAGAGGGGCGACCCAATCATCACAAAATAGCCTAGTGCTGATTGAAGTCGACGTCCGAGCGTGAGTGGTAGGGGCAGGATCTGCGAAATATGCACCATTCGAGAAACCACATAAGTGTTCAGATATTCGACTCGCTGCAAAGGATCAAGGCGCCGTAGGTGATGTTGTCGGACCATGGTACGTGTTGTCTGTAAAATACGTCGGTAGTTAATTGCCGCAGTATGTTTTACAGATGAGGTAAAGTCTATGCCGAGATAGCCGAGATTGCACATAAGGAAACGGACTGATTTCTTCCGGCGTAAGGCCCCTTCCAACCGGCATTGCCGCCGATTTGTTCATGTTCACCGCACTACCCGCCGTCACACTGTGGTCCAACAACAGTTCAAGGACCGTCTTCACCTCTTCCTCGGAACGAACGAGCAGCAGGAGGTCGTCCGCATAGGCACGACATTTGAAGGTGTAGCCCCGCAGTTCCATCCCAGAAAGAGAATTTGTTAGCCTCCCAATTAATGGTTCCAACGCTATCGCGAACAGCAGCATCGAAAGAGGGCAGCCCTGGCGAATGGATCGTCGAATTTGAATGGGCCCTGCTATACGCCCATTAACCTGTACCAAGGATTGTGCGCCCCCATAAATCCTTCTAATGAGACCAGTAAAACGATCTGGAAATCCCATTTGTTCCAGTACAGCGTACAGATAGTTGTGGCGCACCTTATCAAAAGCACTGTCAAAATCAACCGCCACCATCGCCGCTTTAAGCCGGTACTCCTCCGCCAGCGCTATCACATCATGGCATTCGCCAGTAGCTGTTTGCACATTCACCGATCCACCCGGTGTCGTCTGTTCTGGAGAGAGAACGCTACGAATTAACATACGACATCGGGACGCTAGCAACCGTGCAAAGATCTTATAGTCGGCATTAAGCAGGGTGATGGGGCGATAATGTGTGACCGTAATTCCTGGCTTCGGTTTATGTACTGGCACCAAGAGGCCTTCCATAAAAGCCGGTGGAATAAGCGCATCGGAATTTAACATCTCGTTGTACATTTCCGCCCATCGCGGTGCCATTTCGTTGCGAAATTCTCGATAAAATTCAGCAGGAAGTCCATCAATGCCTGGGGACCGATTCAACGCGCCCTTTGCGATCGCATCATGTACTTCCTCACAGCTAATGGCTTCCAGTAAGGTTCCCGCGGCTTCCACCGTCAGTGTACGGGAGACGTACGTTGCTATACGTTCGAGGCCATCGACAGGGGCTGCTGCTTCCCGATAAATGTGTTGGTAATGGTCGACGAATGCAGAGACAATGTCCGCTTGACGCGTCACTCTTCGGTCTTCGCGGGTAATTAATTCCTGTACCAAAACGCGTCGTCGGTGCTTTCGTTCATTCACGACGTGGTGCATGGAAGGAATCTCGTGCATTATCGTATCGTGACATCTGGCGCGCACCATGGTTCCCTGAAGGTGTTTACGAGCTAAAGCCACTAGTTTACTTTAATCCTTCTGCGTTCGATCCAGACGTCCTGTCCCGGCGGACCATCGTCCAGGTCGCGCAGCGCTGCAAAATAAAAGTCGGTCGTACGGCGGCGCCATTCTGCCATCTCCGTGCTATATGAGATGAACGTACGGCGAAGCGCCGGTTTAGCACAAGTCAGCCACCAATCAAGCTTCGTCGCATACCTTCCAACCCTTCGCTCGCACATCGTCCATGTCTCAAGGATCCGGTGACGGCATTCAGGATCATGTAGATGTTGAATGTTTAATTTCCACGGGGCCTTACTGTTCCACACCTCTCTACGGGGAAGAAGCACCGTACAGATGTAAGCGCTGTGATCGGAAAATGCCAATGGCCAGCGTTCCGCGTCCTGGACATCATTTGCATGAGCCCGTGAGATATAAATGCGATCTAACCTGCTCGCCGAATGACTTGTCACATAGGTGTATCCCGGTGCATCTCCATGTCGTAATTCCCACGTGTCACTAAGTACAAGGTCGCTGACAACGATTCGCAACTCCTGGCTGATGTTTGCTTGCGGCCATTGGTCTTTCTGGCTGAGAACACAGTTGAAATCTCCACCAATTATTACACATTCATAACGTCCATGGAAAAGTGGGGCAATGTCTTCTGCATAAAATCGCGCCCTCTCCCGCCGCCGATTGTTTCCCGACGGTGCATAAAGATTGATGATGCGTGTCCCAAACGTCGTGAAAGCCATTCCCCTGGCCGACGGAAGATAACACACGTTTTCCACTGGGAAGCCATCTCGCACGTAAACTGCCACCCCACTCCCATTGTGATCTCCATGTGACGAATAGGATTGGTAGCCTGCGATGTATGGGAGTGCAGCTATGTGGACTTCCTGCAGCAAAGCAATGTCCACATCAGATGCCCAAATCGTTTCCTTCAGCAGGTGTATTTTGGCCGGTGAACGCACGTCATTTATATTTGATGTCGCAATACGGTTCGCATGGTGTTGAATCCCACTCTGTCGATGCACAACATCTCCCTGCATCGGCGCTGGGGGTTGAGTTAGAAGACGTTCTCTCGCCCCTCTCCCTTCACCTTCAGCAATTATTAGGCTGTCTTCGTGAGTGCCGGCTGCCTCTGTATGACGTCCGGCGCCTCCTCAATATCCTCATACCACATCTTTGCAGGCAGTGATATATTCGTGTCCATTGCCACAGCATCTGCGTCTGGAGAGCCAACTGGTTGTGATTCCTCTTCAGCATCACCACATCCCGGTACCGTCAATGTGACAGACCGCTGCGGGTCTGATCGAACAGTTTCCATTGCCTCATCCTGTTTCGTAGAGGCTGTTGTGTCGTCTTGGTCCACAAGCACATCGTCGTCGGGACAAGGGGAGTCATCCCTAGGAGATGTCGTGCGACGACGCCGTTTCCTCCTTTTCGGGGAACGTTGTTTGCGTGATCTTCCTTCCGTGTCCTCAGATTGGAGGGAATCACGGCTGCCCGACAGAAAAGCATCCGTAGGAACCGGAAGTGTTTCGAGTCCCATCGTTGTACTTGGCGGGAGTTCGGTCGAAACTGATGTTGTCGTCACAGAGTGCGTTCCAGACGGAACAGCATCCGTAGTGGCTGGAACTGCTTCGTGTACTATCGGTGTGCTTGGTGGGAGTTCGGTCTCATCTGATGTTGTCGCCGTAGATTGTATGCTCGATGGAGCAGCATCCTCTGTCATCCCGACGTCTGCTACAAGGTTTCGGAGAGTGCCATCTTGATCGTCCACCGGGGCTGTGCCTTTTCGGTTCAAAATGGTTCAAATGGCTCTGAGCACTATGGGACTCAACTGCTGTGGTCATAAGTCCCCTAGAACTTAGAACTACTTAAACCTAACTAACCTAAGGACAGCACACAACACCCAGCCATCACGATCTTTTCGGTCATCAGCGGACGCAGTGAGGGCTTTGGTATAGGTGATCGGTAGTACTGTCATCCTCGGCGACGGCTCCCGCACATCTGAAGGCAGTTGCGTAATCCGCCGTTGCATACAGTTCGACCTGAGGTGTCCCTCCTGGCCACAGCCAGAACATGTACGTGGTTGACCATCGTAAATCACCACCGCCCGGCAACCACCAATTGTCAGATAGGACGGTACACGCTTCTGAAGATCAATAGTAATCTGTCGCACTGCGTTAAGAACGGGGTACGTGGCGAATTGTTTCCAGCGTTCTGCTGTGTGACCACGTACCGTGCCGTATGGCTTAAAAGCCTCGATAACTTCGTCAGCCTGGAGCTCAAATGGTAGCTCAAAAACACGTATTGTCCGTACACCCAGACCAGCATGTTCTACTGTTACCGTGCCGACATTCCCGTCACTATGGCAAAATCGGAGACCTGCTTTTGTCGCCTGTAGAATTCTCTCACACGCCGCGTCATTTACCATCTTAACATACACCGTGGGACTAACGATGGACAGGTGAATTCCGACAATATCGTTTGGCGGTATCCTGACGTCCTCTCGAATGAATCGTTCCACTGCTAAAGCCTTTGGTCGTTCGTAATCTTTGCAGAAATTGAATCGTAATGTAGTTTTCCTGTACTTGTTCGCCATGATCGTCGTTACTAGCCCGCGCGCAGACTAAGTCCACAAGTAAACAAACACTCGCACACTCCGCACAGGCGGAGGTATCGGACCTCCGCTTCGCACGGCCGCTAGCGCCGAACTGTACCATCTGAGCAACCGAAGCACGACTCACGCCCGGTACTCGCAGCTTTACTTCTGCCAGTACCTCGTCTCCTATGGGACTTAATTGCTAAGGTCATCAGTCCCTATGCTTACATACTACTTAACCTAAATTATCCTAAGGACAAACACACACACCCATGCCCGAGGGAGGACTCGAACCTCCGCCGGGACCAGCCGCACAGTCCATGACTGCAGCGCCCTAGACCGCTCGGCTAATCCGCGCCCGTAATTCCTTCACGAAAGAAGACCAAGTAAATATTCCAGAATTCGAAACCAGAACAGCTGTTAGCATGAGTGACATAAAAGTAGATATCTTAGGTGTTGCGAAACAACTCAAATTACTCAAGAAAGGCAAGTCTTCCGGTCCAGATGGTATACCAATCAGGTTCCTTTCAGAGTATGCAGACCCAATACCGCCTTTCTTAGCAATCATACACATCCGCTCACATGACGAAAGGTCTGTTCCTAAAGACTGGAAAGTAGCACAGATCACACCAATATTCAAGAAAGGAAATAGGAGTAACCCATTGAATTACAGACCCATATCACTGACCTCAGTTTGCAGTAGGATATTGGAGTATATACGGTACTCGAACATTATGAATCACCTTTAAGAAAATGACTTATTGATACATAACCAACACGGATTCAGAAAATATCGTTCTTGTGCAACACAGCTAGTTCTTTATTCCCATGAAGTGATGAGTGATGTCGACAAGGGATCTCAGATCGATTCCATATTCCTAGTTTTCCAGAAGGCTTTTAATACCGTTCCTCACAAGCGACTATTAATCAAATTGCGTGCATATGGAGTATCGTCTCAGTTACTTGATTAGATTCGTGATTTCCTCTAATAGAGGTCACAGTTCGTAGTTATAGACGGTAAATCATCGAGTAGAACAGAAATGATACCTGGCATTCCGCAAGGTAGTGTCATAGGCCGTCTGCCGTTTCTGATTTACATAAATGATCTAGGTGATAATCTGAGCAACTCCCTTCGATTGTTTGCAGATGACGCTGTAATTTACCGTCTAGTAACATCATCAGACGTTCAATTCCAATTACAAAATGATGTAGAGAGAATTTCTGTATGGTGCGAAAAGTGGCAATTGGTACTAAACAAAGAAAAGTGCGAGGTCATACACATGGGTACTAAAAGAAAGCCGATAAATTTTGGGTATACGATAAATCGTACAAATCTAAGGGCTGTCAATTCGACCAAATACCTAGGAATTACAATTACGAGCAACTTAAATTGGAAAGACCACATAGACAATATTGTGGGGAAGGCGAAACAAAGACTGCGCTTTGTTGGCAGGACACTTAGAAGATGCGACAAACCCACTAAAGAGACAGCCTACACTACCCATGTCCGTCCTCTGCTGGAATACTGCTGCGCAGTGTTGGATCCTTACCAGGTAGGATTGACGGAGGACATCGAAAAAGTGCAAAGATGGGCAGCTCGTTTCGTGTTAAGGCGCAGTAGGGGTGAGAATGTCACTGATATGATACGCGAGTTGGGGTGGCAGTCACTGAAACAAAGACAGTTTTCTTCGCTTCGAGACCTGTTTACGAAATTTCAATCAGCAACTTTCTCTTCCGAATGCGAAAATATTTTGTTGACACCCACCTACGTAGGGAGAAATGATCATCATAATAAAATATGAGAAATCAGAGCTCGAATGGAAAGATTTAGGTGTTCCTTTTTTCCACGCGCAATTCGAGAGTGGAACGTAGAGAAGTAGTATGAAAATGGTTCAATGAACCCTCTGCCAGGCACTTAAGTGTGAATTGCAGAGTAACCATGTAAATATCGATGTAGATGTAACGATGATGTAGCTGGATGGCGATAACGCACTCCCCTTTTCAAAGTAGACCACAAAGGTCAATAATATAATCTGGTGACTGTAGTGGCCAGGGGAAATGTGAGAATTCATCCTCATGCTCACTTAGAACCAGTCCTGGACGACACGAGTTGCGTGAGCAGTGGCTCTCTTGGAGCACAGTATCAGTATTGGGAAACAAACACTGTACAACGGGCCGCAATGCGACCTGCACAGTTGCCATGGGTTCAAATGGTTCAAATGGCTCTGAGCACTATGGGACTCAACTGCTGTGGCCATAAGTCCCCTAGAACTTAGAACTACTTAAACCTAACTAACCTAAGGACATCACACACATCAATGCCCGAGGCAGGATTCGAACCTGCGACCGTAGCGGTCGTGCGGTTCCAGACTGTAGCGCCTTTAACCGCTCGGCCACTCTGGCCGGCCACAGTTGCCATGGGGACCACGCAATATCACCATAGGGCTGCTCAAATCATCGCCGGACTGCCGCGATGCTTTAATCGTGGGACGTAAACACAGCGTATACGGCCAAGTAACTTTCTTCTATTGCTCCACAGTCTAGGCTTCGACACCACATTTTCCTGTTACGGGCCTCTGCATCACTGATAACTGGTTTGGAATTCCAACTCCCCCACAGCTTATGGAGGTCCCTTCTTATTGATTTGTTACTGACAGTATTCGTAAATGTGACATTCAGTTTTGCAGTGACTTTTGCAACTGTTGTTCCCTTATTTTTCGTCACAAGCATCTTCAGTCACCGTCTGTCACGATCACCCAGCGCACACTTTCGTCCTTGTTTTGAATTAGCAGATGATTTCTTTTTCCTCTTCAATGTATGATGAACACTCCAGCTACCTTGATTACACTGGGACCAGCCATACGCGCACCAACAATTTTCCCAGGTTCGAACTTAGCTCTGACATAATGCAGTCACAACTACACAGGACACTCTTCTGACGACGATTGACACTAGCAACCTGTTGAGGACATTGCACAGGTGCGATTTGTGGCCAAATGCATCAGCCCAACATGTAGACTTCCCTAGTATTTGCATTTACCTGCTTTATTTAGAGGATACAGAATGAAATCGGCCGTGCCCTTTCAACGGAACCACACCGGCGTTTACCACGAGCGATTTGAGGAAACCACACAATGGATCCCTTCAGTCCGTCGCCCCAGCCCAGCCTTCGGCTGGCGCCAATGCAGGTATAGCGGAATTGTCCTGCTGGAGACCTGTCTCGACTAGGGGCTGCTCTGTCGGCCCTGTATGGCTGTGGGCCTGTCCGGCAAGATTTACTGAGGGATGGGCTCACCACCAATTGCTTTCAACTTCCAACATGCCGTTTCTATGAACTAAGAACCATAAAAATACCTCATGCTTTTAGGGCCCCTACCAGGCTTCATCAACGTCTGCTCAGGCCGTTAACTTCTAGAGGCTCGCTCAAGGTGCGTAAGGTTGTAACAAAATCTTTAATAAACTTCTCTATACAAAAAATAGGTGAAAGAGTAACTTGTCCTCTCTCATTGTATATGTTTATAATCAGTTTAAACAAAACTTTCTTAAACTTTGCATGTGACTCGATTTCTTTTATTACAGTAAAAGTAAAGGTAGTTTAAGGTATCTTTAGCGCCCCCTCCTTGAGGATTTTCAGTATCCGCCACAGGTTATACCTACTACCACTTGACTGAATTCAACGATGACAGAATCATGCCGTACCAACGTTGTGGTTTGGCATTCTGCTGTATTGCTGCTCTCGGTGTCAAGGATGTTGAAGTGGTTAATGATCTACTGATTGCTATCTTCATTCATTTTATTGTACACAGACCACGCTGTAGTATGCTGACAGGATGCAATGCTGTACCGAAATGCAGGAAGACCTACAAATGATAGATGATTAATGTAGGGACAGGCAGTTGACCCTGAACGTAAAGAAATGTAAACTATTGCACATAAGTAGGCGAAGAGATCCTTTAATGTTTGATTACTTTCTTGGCGTAAAATCATAAGAAACAATAGCTATCGTGAAATACCTGGAGGTAATTATCTGGAATTACCTAAAGTGGAATGACCATGTAACACAAATTGTAGTATAAGCATACATCAGTCTGAGATTTATTGGGAGAATCTTAAGGAATTGTAACTTGCTCCATCGGTTCTTTAGTACTGATCATTGGTCTCGGACCATTACTAAATTGCATTAATGGAAGAGACAAGTTCCAACAAAGAGCGGCACACTTCGTCACGCAATCGTTGGATGCTGCGCGGAGTGGCCGCTCCGTTGGAGGTGTAATGTCACCGATTGTGCGGCCCCTCCCACCGGAGGTTCGAGTCCTCCCTTTCGCATGGGTGTGTGTGTTATTCTTAGCATAAGTTAGTTTAAGTAGTGTGTAAGCCTAGGGACCGATGACCTAAGCAGTTTGGTCCCTTACGAATTCACACACTGAAAGGTGGCTACACTGAGCCACAGCGCCAGAGATTGCGCCAAAGAGTATTATTCAGCCGCCTCCACTGGCAGTGCTTGGGCAGAACTCGCGGTAGTCAGTGCTTGTTGAAAACTCGTGGTAGTAAGTGCTTGCTGAGATGTCGTAGTGGCGAGTCGGTGTGGAGAGATTGTAATGTTTAGAGTGCTTTTCATCAATATAAACGAAGGTAAAAAAAAAATTTTCTTTTCTCTCTCATTATTTCAGTGTCCTGAATAATGCGTCATTACAGGTTCAGTCAACAAAGCATCTGGCGTGTGTTCTTGTATTAGAGTGTAATTCTGGGTTTCTTGCGCAATTATAGTATTTCTAATTTTTTTTCTATCACGTCAGTATAAATGGTATTTGAAATTTCTTGTCTTGTTGAAGAAGAACCGTGCCAGATGTGTACGTTGAGTCACACTCCCACACACAGAACAATTACACTTGTGCTTTGGTTTCGTAGGTTTTATAGTTGCTGGGGACTTAATTAATTGTGTTAACAGGAAATTTTCATTTCATTCTTTGTTGTTGTTCCATGCAGTCAGATTGCGTAATAATACTAGTCAGGGCCAACCGTTTACGAAACAGCGTAATCGGACATACAGCTACGAACGAAAAATAAAAAATTATTTTCAAAGCTATTTAATTAAGCCCCCATGCACGTGGCGACCGCTGCTTCGGATCGTCCCTTGGAATTCTTCTGATTGTAAAAATAGTAGACAGTAGTATTGTTGTAGTAATTTGTAGTTTAGTAATCGTAGTCTATTTTGCATGTGTAGATTTGGTAATTGTCATTCTTCTAATGGTATTTTTTCTCAGAATTTGATTTGTTGTCTTGTATACGCGTTTGACAATTTAGTGCAATTATTTCAATTGTTCGTTAATCGTGTTTGAAGGAAACATTTCGTGTGAATGGTATCGTTGGAGATAAAGTGTCATTGTGTGCAATTTTCATATAGTGACGAGTTTTGTATATTTTGTAAATGATTACGCGATCAATGAAAAAGGCAAAAATGATGAATAGTGAGAATGACGAAATTGTTAACATGGCGAACTCGCCAACACAGGAGAACAGTGTGTTGAATAATGAAGTGGAAAACAATTTAATAAGTCGGGAAAATAGTCCAGAACCATTTCAAAATTTTTTTCAATCAGAAAATTCACAGAATACGAGGTTAACGTCAGAAGATATGGAGCAGTTAATGAGTGCAATATTAAATTTGGGATCACAAATAGGAACAATTAAAACTGAGATGGGAACTTTGAGATCTGAATTAAAAACAGATAGGGGAACAATGGAGCAGTTTCGATCTGAATTTAAAACAGAGATAGGAACAATTAAAACAGAGTTGGGAACTTTGGAAACACGGTTAGATTCACGAATAGGGACATGTTTCAAAAATATGAAAGATGAATTAAAGAAAGAAATCAGAGAAGAAGTACAACCGATTTTGAATTCTCACAATAACAGATTAATTGCAGTAGAGATTAGACAAAGGGAACAGGATAGAGAACAGGAGGAAAGAGATCGCGTGATAGTACAGAAATTTTCAGAGTTAAATTTACAACGTGCACACGATAAGAAAGAAATATTTGAGAGAATCGAGGAATCCGTACCAAATGACAGATTAAATAACCTAACACAACGATATGAACAGTTAACTACCAAATGTGTCAATACTGAAACCCGAGTCACGACACTTACGGAAGACGTAAATAAACAGAAAGAACAAATAGGGGACTTATCGGAAAGAGTTGAGGAGATTTCAGATAAATTGACAAATCTTAGTTTACATGGGGACAGAGATTCGGATGATACAGCTCTATTACCATTTGCAGAAACCGAAGAGTATCAGAACATAAATAAGCATGTTGAGAATCAGGGAAAATTTAATGAACGCGTTAAAAGGGAAGTTGAGGCATTACGAAAGCAAGTCAAACAAATCGAAGGCGAAATTGTAGGAAAAGGCAGTAGAAGAAATTTAGAATCACAGATAGCAGAGGGGTTTGAAGAAAGTCATTTATTTCATTTACGAGAAGCAACAAGAGAGCGCCAGGCGCGCGAACTTGACAATAATCAACATTGGGACTGGGACAGACGCGGTAGGTCTTTGTCGCCACGAGGCGAAAACTTTGACTATAAACACTTTTTGACTGTTCGGAAGTTTAAGATATTTCGCAATTCTAAGAACGACATACATCCATGTTCATGGTCTGGTCAATTTGCGTACGCACTTCCGCCAAGTTTGCCACTAAGTCTTAAACTGGAATTTATGTGCAGCTATTAAAGTCCTCAGGGGATTCACTACACTAAGTGAATATGTGCCGTAGCGTGCATAGGGCCCCGAGCTGTAGTGGTGCTATTTCCCTTTTAGTTTTCTGTACCGCTGCCTACTCTTTTACTATTCTTTGCATCTGTCAAAACAACTCTTCTACTATCAATCTATCTAGACAGTAATAAACAATAACCGGATATGACTATTTTACCTAAATGTGATTTCGGAAATTACCGTTTGGACTTACTGTATCTTCAGCAGCATTCATTCGTAGCTTAAATGACATTTTACTTGTTTATCTTCGTGACAATATTAGTTCAGATGTTGACGACATTCTTATTGCTAAACGTTCTTGGAGTGAGCACAACAAAATTTTGCATTCATTGTTACGTAACTTTGCAAGAGTTGGCATTACTGTGAACTTGGAGAAATCTGAATTTGGTCGTTCTCAGGTGAAATTTCTCGGTCACATTATTTCTACAGAAGGTATTCTTCCTGATCCAGAGAAATTAGACGCTATTCGTAATTATGCTGTTCCTACCACAAAACGTAATGTTCGTAGTTTTCTTGGTGTCTGTCATTTTCTTAGACGCTTTGTTAGATTGGACAATTTGGCCACACCTCGTTTATGCGAACTATCTGGAAAGAAATCTAATTGGTGTTGGGATGAGGAAGCTCAGTCAGAATTTGAACAACTTCTAATGCTTTAGTTGCTGCTCCACTGCTTTCACATCCGGATTTATCTAAAGATTTTTGTTTGGCGACGGACTCATCACACAAGGGCCTAGGGGCACACTTATTTCAAGAGATAGAAGAAGACGGCGTTGTAGTACAGAAAACTATTGCATTTGGAAGTCGTGTTCTTTCTAAATCAGAAAAGAATTATTCGATTACGGAACTTGAAGCTTTGGCTGTTGTTTGGGCTTTTACAAAATTTCGGACATTTTTGGTTGGCAGACATACTAAGGTTTACACCGATCATCGAGCTCTGGAATTTCTTATGTCAACAAAATTAACTCACGGCAGGTTGTCACGATGGGCGTTGTACCTACAGGAATTTGATTTTAGTATTGTTTACATACAGGGTTCTTCAAATATTGTTGCCGATGCTTTATCACGTGCACCTATGGGTTTGAAACAAAGTGCTGAAGAGGACTGCATAGAAAACAATTATTGTTTAATGTATATTCAAGGTGTTGCGTTTGAGAACTTTATTTCGTCTTCGCTCCAGGACATCGCTAAGGAGCAAAATAAGGATCCAATCTGGAAGGACATTAAGGAGAAGTGGAGGAGAAAGGAAAGCGTAGCTATTAGACAGCATTATTTAGTTCGCAATGACATTCTTTTTAAACGAAAATCGGTCGACAACTCTGTTTGGTTAGTTTGTATTCCTGATGAGTGGGTTAATAAGCTGATTTGGTATACGCATTTCAGTTATGCACACTTTGGTCCCAGAAAATGCTTTCATAAATTACGGGAAAATTGCTACTTCAGTAATATGGAAAAACGTATTCGATCTGTTCTGGCCAAATGCAAATTATGTCAAAAGGCTAAGCCGCCAACAATTTCTCACAGAGCACCGTTGTTTCCTATCATTCCAGCGAAATTAAAGGACATGGTTGCAGTCGATTTTTTCGGTCCAGTGGTTCGTTCTACTAATGGTTTTGCGTACATTTTCGTAGCAGTGGAACTGACGTCAAAAAATGTGTGTCTTACATCTTTACGCAAAGCAACAGCTCGTTCAGTATCTAATGCTTTCATCAACCATTTTCTTAAAGAAGTTGGTCATGTTGATAAGGTTATATCAGATAATGGATCACAGTTTCGTTCTAAAATTTGGCTTCGTACACTACGGCGTCGTAAAATTAAACCAATTTTCATTTCACTTTTTCACCCTCAATCTAACGCTTCAGAGAGATGGATGAAGGAAATCAATAAATTGTGTCGTCTTTATTGTCATCAGAATCACAGAACTTGGGATCAGTATCTTCATATTTTTCAAAACATTCTGAATGAACTTCCTAATGATTCAACTGATATTAAAAAACAAAGCACCGACAAATCGCATATCTGAAATCGTTCCTTTTCCGCCTTCATGGAAACTGCGGCATTCTGAAGTTGTCAACCTGGCTCTACAAAATATTGCATCTGCGGCTGCTAGAAGAGAGAAATCAGCTAAACATCCTGGTCGTTTAAAAACCTTGTCAGTTGGTCAAAAAGTGTTAATTAAGTCTCATCATTTGTCTCACAAAGGAAAAGGCTTGTGTCGCAAATTTTTTCTGCTTTATAACGGTCCATATAGAATTCGCAAAATTATACATGATAACACTGTCGAAGTAGAAACTCTTAAATCTCGACGCTCTAAGGGAATACATCATATATCTAACGTAAAAATTTTTGTGGAATGACATACTTGTGAGAAACTAACTGCTACATGTAAACACGCAGAGAGTACAAGGATACCGCCCTGTGTTTTGGCGGCGGCACATACTCGAAGCAACAGTCAAGTCTGCGCGCCGCACAAGGCAGTCGTTGACCGCAAACAATTGCTTCCTACGTCATGCGCCTACAGCTGATCTAGCGCTCAGTGCGAATGCACTGACAGCCGTAAACAAATACACAGTTTAATTTCTCCGATTAAATTCAGTATAAAGTTATAGTGACTTGATGAATTATGTTATTAACATTCAGTATTTTTCAGGATACGGTTCTATAAAATATTTAAGAACTTCAGGTAAATTCTGTGCGTGTCCGACGTTAAGACGACTTGCTATCGAGAAATTTTCAGGAGGAATGTAATTTCGAAGAAAAAACTAATAAACTAAAAAAAGGTAACTATTAATTGAGCTCATTTTTCAGGTAACATATTTCCACTTAGGTACGTACTTTAGACGTAATTTGCTGCTCGCAATTACGTGATTCATACTTTGTGCTAATTTTATGTTCTATGAATTTACTTGTGAAGCGACGTGCTTGCGTACATTTGCTGATTTTTGTCAATGTTTTATTAATGAACAGGGTTGTTATTTGTATATATTATGCATCGCTTGACTGCACTGCTTTTTCACTGATGTCATATTTTTTTATTATGTGCCTGCTGTGCTTATTTATTTAAATTATAATTGTCACCTGGTTAATTGTGCTGATGTGGTTAGGTATGTAAGTTATACTTTGTGATTTATCTGCTTGCGCCTTCATGTTTACTTATTAAGATGACATATGAACATTTATTTGCTTATGCTGATATGATGCTAATGACCTGTTTATTACGTAAGATATATGTTTACTGCTATGCGTATGGAATGCATATTTATACATTTCTGTTTGTCGTCACAACTACTCTTTAATTTGGTATATAGCAATGCTGATGTACAGTGTACGAACATAGAGTTTAGGTTACATTATGGTATTAATTATAGATTGTTCGTTTGGCGGAGCCTCGTTGTAAGAATTGTGCTGCATCCACTTGTTGACACTTCTGTTCTCTACTGGTATATTTACTCACTATTGCATGTTTTGCTTACACTCAGTGCCTTATATTTTTAAGATAAGAAAATGAACTGCTATAATTCGACATAAACGACATTAGTACAAGAAACTTTATAGAAGCCACATGAGCTGGAGGTTTTATGGAAGCTGTATAAATTTATGCTAATAGGAAGGAAGCTAACGACATGACATACCAAAACTAGGTTTAGACCATTGACAGTTATTACACTGCATTTTTCGTGAGCAATTGAAATAGGAAGTGACACTTGACACAAGAAATACTCCACATGTTTGCTTCTGTTTGCCATAATTCTTGAAGTGGTGTACACACTGTGAAATATTATGATCATTCACACTCCGTAATCGTACTTAATTACTGAGAGTTATTCGAACAAAGACTGTTAGAGGTCATGTATGCATTTCTTTTGTTTATAATTCATAATGAGTAGAAGATTTGACCCAGATGGATTACACAGAGGTTGTGTGTTGACAGTGTGTCTTCGGGTTGTATGGGATGATGAGGTTTGCATTAGGATTTTATCTGTACTTGTTCGAGGAGACTGACTAGAGGAAAGAGTTGTTATGGAAGTGAAATGATATTGGCGATAAGGTTTATATGTGTCGGCGTATTGAAGAGGTATTATTGAGGTATTGAGATTATGTGAAGTTGATGATTATTGGAGTTTTTGTGGACAAGAGGTAAGGTAAATGATATTGATGATAAGATTTATATGTATCGACGTTAGAGGTATTATTGAAGTATTGAGATTATGTGATGCTGATGATTGTTGGAGTTTTGGTGGATAAGAGGTAAAGTAAGTGAGGTGCATATTTTTTTTCGTTGGTCTATATGGAACAAGGAGGATGAAGATAGCAGACTAGAACACTCAAGTAGAAGGAAGATTGTCTACACACACTTTGTTAAATCAATAAGCAGTACATATATTTTTTTTGAAGAGAGGAAGTATTTGCATATCTTGGCTCACTGACAGTTGTTCAGCAACCGTACATTTTGATCTGGCTTGGCAAACATTGGTCTTGACATGATGACTATGACGTTGACTTACCCATTATTGACTGTTATACATTGCTGCCACTACTACTTGATACACATGATGAACATCAAATTTTGACAGAATTGCATTTACACAGTTAACACTATTCAATTACACAGTAGTACTTAATGTGGATGAAAGATGAGTGAGTGTGTTTTGTGTGTTTTCCTTTCCTAATCCTACCCACCTATCTCCTAAATATTATTTTATTTGTTTGTAGTGGCTTGCACTGACACCCGTAAATATTGTAGGTTTACTGATATTTGAGTATTTGTAATAGTTCATATGACAATTATCTGATATCATTTGTGTGTTTATTAGAATTTATATGTTTAGTGTGTAAAAGCATTTGTATGTGTATTCAAACTATTGTTCATGCCTGAACTGTCTGATTAGTGATGGTGAATATTATGAACTGTTACCTGCACTTGTTCAACATTGATGGGTGCCACTTAGAAACGCTTAATTTCTGCTGATGAACTGTGTGATTAGGATAGTGAATATTATGGACTGTTACTTGTACTTTTTCTACATTATTGGTGCTACTAGGACATGTTTAATTTCTGCTAATAAACTCTGATGAACAGTGTGATCAGTGATAGTGAATATTATGGACTGCTGTCTGCACCTGTTCAACATTACTGGGTGCCACTGATGAACTGCTTCTATTGAAATAATGTCACTTGTTGGTTTCTGCACTTGTTCAACATTGCTAGGTGCCACTGATGGATTGCTTCTACTGAAATAATGTCACTTGTTGGTGTCTGCACCTGTTCAACAATGCTGGGTGCCACTAATGGACTGCTTCTACTGAAAAGATGTCACCTGTTGGTGTCTGTAGTTGCTCAACATTGCTGAGTGCCACTAATGGAACTGTTTCTGCTGAGTGATGTCACTTGTTGGTGTCTGCACCTGTTCAACATTACTGGGTGCCACTAATGGATCTGCTTCTACTGAAATAATGTCACTTGTTGCTGTCCGCACCTGCTCAACATTGCTGGGTGCCACTGATGGACTGTTTCTACTGAATTGTTGCTGTCTGCACCTGCTCAACATTGCTGGGTGCCACTGATGGACTGCTTCTACTGAAATGATGTCCGTTGTTGGTGTCTGCACCTGTTCAACATTGCTGGGTGCCACTAATGGACTGATTCTACTGAGATAATGTCACTTGTTGGTGTCTGCACCTGTTGACCATTGCTGGGTGCAACTGCTGGAACTAATCATTGAAAGCATTTTATGTGAACGTTTGTATAAACTGATTTTTGTGTATTGTGTGAACTATTATGTAAAGTCACATGTATGAAAAGAAGTTGTATTGCTTACTGTATTTTATATATTAGGTTATTGAAAGGTCAGTGCAAAGCCAAAATTTTAACTAATTGTGTGATATTTAGGTATTAATATTATCTTTTATTTTTGTCTGTATTTTTGTGGACGAATTTGGTGGTATTTTCACCACCAATGCTGGCAAAAATACCATCAAATTCTGGCCTGTGGAGGAGGGGCATATGAAAGGTGGCTACACTGAGCCACAGCGCCAGAGATTGCGCCAAAGAGTATTATTCAGCCGCCTCCACTGGCAGTGCTTGGGCAGAACTCGTGGTAGTCAGTGGTTGTTGAAAACTCGTGGTAGTAAGTGCTTGCTGAGATGTCGTAGTGGCGAGTCAGTGTGGAGAGATTGTAATGTTTAGAGTGCTTTTCATCAATATAAACGAAGGTAAAAAAAAAATTTTCTTTTCTCTCTCATTATTTCAGTGTCCTGAATAATGCGTCATTACAGGTTCAGTCAACAAAGCATCTGGCGTGTGTTCTTGTATTAGAGTGTAATTCTGGGTTTCTTGCGCAATTATAGTATTTCTAATTTTTTTTCTATCACGTCAGTATAAATGGTATTTGAAATTTCTTGTCTTTTTGAAGAAGAACCGTGCCAGATGTGTACGTTGAGTCACACTCCCACACACAGAACACTTACACTTGTGCTTTAGTTTCGTAGGTTTTATAGTTGCTGGGGACTTAATTAATTGTGTTAACAGGAAATTTTCATTTCATTCTTTGTTGTTGTTTCATGCAGTCAGATTGCGTAATAATATTAGTCAGGGCCAACCGTTTACGAAACAGCGTAATCGGACATACAGCTACGAACGAAAAATAAAAAATTATTTTTAAAGCTATTTAATTAAGCCCCCATGCAACACATTTGAACATTTGAATCGTTTGACAGGTGCCATGGCTTTGCGGAGATGAGCTGTATATAACAGACTGGTTTACTTCTGATTTCCGAAAGGCGTACATTAAAAAAGATTCGGGCAACATACATCTCGCAAAATGACGACGAGAAAATCAGAGAGCTCATACGGAGACAGTCGTTTTTCCTTCGCACTGTTTTCTAATATAACAGGAGAAAAGATGTGGTAGAAGAAGTACCCACCGTCACACACCGTAAGGTGACTAGCAGGGTGTAGATGTTCTTTGTGTCCGAAAAGTCCGCATACCCCTGATTCCAAGCAGCGTACTGTACGAGGGACATTCAATAAGTGAAGCAACACATTTTGTTCCGAAAGCAGGTTGGCTTTATTCAGGATTCCAGTAAGCCACATTATATCCCCAGTCTTTTGGCTACAAAAACATATCTTTCAACATAATCTCCGATGAATGCGGCGTCCTTACCCAACCTTACTGGCAGGGTCTGTGTGCCCGCATGGTCGACATCGGTGCGAACGTCTTGTTGACTCAATAACCTCCCCATCATACTAGTGATGGGGAGCTCGTGAATGAGTCGTTCAAATGAACGCTTCACTCCTGTGAAGTGTGAACTAACCACTCAATTTCAATGAACTAGTACTTCAAACTCTTCACAGATAGCACACTCCACACTTTTTTCTAGTTCACTCACTCTCTTCCCCTCTCTCTCACCCGCGTCACTCCTCCTCCCATCACTTCACTCCTCCCTGTCCTGCCTGTCGACGAATCACGCGGTGTTAGTGGGGAACGATAGGTTTATGACGGGTGGAGGTGGTGAGGGGTGAGGAGAAGGCAGCGTCAGCTGCTACCTGAAGTGCTGACATCATTACCCGTGACTATTTGTGCAGTTAAACTTCGCGTCTACGGGTAGCCTACCGTTGGCAGCGCTTGAAGACAAATGAATATTAAAGGTAGAAACGAAGTGGCTATCTGTGTGAGCACGCACAGCAAACATGAAAATAAAAGATTTGTTAATAACACTGAAAGAGGGATTTTACCTGAAATCGTACCAGTGACTACAGGTGACAGTTTACGTTTTGAATCTAATGGGTTATTATTGTCAGCAAAAATAAAATCTACAGGAAAACTTCTGAATAATTACTTAACGTAGGTATATAGACTTTGTGACAGTGTTAAACATACTCATTCTATTTTGGATTAAATTTTAAAAGGAACATAAATTTGGACTGTATTTCGTTGGTAGCCCTATTTTTCAGTTCATGAATACACCAAATAATGTTTCATTTGGCATATAAAGACTTTTTTGGGCGCTTCATGAGAAAATGTCGAGCAAGATTAAATGTAGTACCTTCTTTATATGTGACAGCCTTCTCTGTTTATCTTTCCTTTGTCCCCCTTTTTTTTTCTTTACTGTCATTTTGAAACCTGTATACAGGCAGGCCTGCAGCAGCCTACTACGCCGCTCTTTGGCCGCAGAGAAACACAAAAGATAGAAATGAAGACAATTAGAGAAAAAAGATGGTGGACATATAAACGGAGCCAAACACTTTTTAAAATACAAGGTGCCGTTCACGGGCGTAAAGTCCAAGATAAAATTGTTCAGACACTTGGACACAGACAGAAACGCCCTTTGTCCCCTTCGACCATGCTGTATTTAAGATAACTCAGACGCTGTAAGAGCGTAAAACGTTGCGTGCACGTTACTCCATAGTTCCGCCATCTGTTGGCAAAATTGTGAAGTACGAGTATTACGAAGCTTTATTGTACGAGCGAGGCGAAGCGAGCGTAGCAGCGGCTGAGCGGCGAACTGGACAACTTCGCTAGGCTTCCGTACTTCACGAATGAACTACTTCATTTGAACGCTTCACGGCAAAGAGTGAAATGAATGAAGTAGTTCACGGGAATGAACGAGTTCGACCCACCTCTACATCATACACGAACTGCTCCCCGCGGAGTGCATCCTGCATTGGCTCAAGCACACGGAAGTCGGAAGGTGCGAGATCCAGCCAGGCTGTAGGGTGGAGGAGGATGAACAGTCCAATGAAGTGTAGTGAGTTCCTCACTGGGACAGCTGAAGCCGTTTCTGCAATTTCCTGAAGACAGTACTATACACCGCAGCACCATTACGGAGGACATCAAACAGAATACACCTTCGTATCGCAGAAGGGCGTTACCTTGACTTTACCGACTGAGGGTGCAGCTTTGTACTTGTTTTTGGGAGATGAGATGTTGTGGCGCCACTCCATGGATTGCCATTTTCTTTTCCATATTTCATCGCCTGTGACTATGTCCGACAAAAATTGTCACGCTCAGGCTCATAAAGCGCAAGCAACTATGCACAGATGCTCCTTCGCTGCACTTTATGGTCTTCTGTTATGCGACGAGGAACCTAGGGGGCATACACCTTTGACTTCCCCAACCGGTGGATGAGTACGTCAGCACTACCTACAGAGACATCCAGATGAGCAGACATGTGTTTGACTGTGATCTGTCGATCACCTCGAAAGAGAGCGTCACTACGTTCTAACACTGCAGGAATCGCAGCTGTGTTCACTCCCAGGTCTCTGCAAACATTCTGCATGCGCCTATGAATATCTGCGATACTCTGGGTTTCCGCCAACAGAAACTCAGTGACAACTCTCTGCTTGGAACGCACCTCCGTCATATACGCCATTTTGAAGGCTATATATATATATATATGGGCGCCACCTAAGGGAACTTCATGGAACTTTAAGGGCTGAAGCTAGAATATACCACGATGTCCCACAGCAAATTCCACGTTTTACAACCGAAATTGGCCGAGAAAAAGTTTGTTGCATTTCTTATTGAACGCCCCTCCTATATTGGAAAACATCTGCATAAAAACTTCGTATCCACAGAATCTGTATGTGCATCATCGAGCCTTACACAGAGATCTTTGCGTCACCACATGCTCCTTGGCGTCTTGAACGGTATGTTAGAAGTTATGCTTCGGGAAGCTTACTCAGCACTTTTGCGCAATTTTTCATTGGCCTTGAGCCACATTGGACCCAATTATTCCCCATAAAGAGTTATCTGGCGGGCTTCATGGAGGGATAGTGCTGTGAACCACGCCAAATCACGGAGACTCGACATTGTTTATAAGGAACTCGTGCACCACGTATGACCCCTGATACCCTCGTCTTTGAGCCTAGGTATTAACCATACTTGCAACATACCCAAACAAGAATTTCCATTCAGGTACACTGAAAAGGAGCTGTGTCGGAATTAACTGTGAGGCAGATCCAGCCTGAACATTCAGTTGCGGATTCAGCGTGCACAACAGATTAAATTAACGCCTTAAAAATTTACGGTCCTAGCAGTGAAACAAATTACAGTATTCACAATTCATTTATTCGGAAACATCGATCAAGATAGGGCTTTGCTAACTACTTTAGTCTATGAAACGTCCCCTTTTGAACAATTATACATGACTGTGCTTAAACTGACACACAATATTTTTAGCGCAACGCAATCTGACTTTCAAAAATCCCTACAAAAGAATGGCCCTGACTAACATTAACCTATACGTTTCACAAATCACTTACCTCACAAAAATCTTGGTTACTCAAGCTACTGAAATAAAGCGAGCGCCACTACTGCCAGCTAAATAAAAGATTCAAACTACAGAAGGCACTAACTACTGATAGGCATAGTTAGCAAATGAAAGAATTTAATACAGAACAAACACTGTGTTTACCTTAATAGTCATAATATATATAGCAGTTCATGACAGTCTTACAAATTTCAAAACTCCGCCATCTCTCTCCCCACATCCATCACTGCTGGCGGCTCACCTCCAACTGTGCAACGCTACGCGCTGTTAACATCCAGCTGCCCAATACCACAATGGCAGACAACAATGCAAACTAGCCACAGACTGCACACAGCACAGTCAGTGATTTCCATACAGAGTGCTACGTGGCGTTACCAATAAGAAAACATAATCAGCCTACTTACAAGTCAAAAGCATGGTTTCTGCACATCTTAATTTATTACATCAGTTTCAATGCACAAAAAATGAAAAAGACTTAACATTAAATTACTTGGTGCAGAATTACACATTGATTAAGAAGAAATTGTGATAATTTAATAAAGGTTGACAAAGTTAGTTGGTGGGGAATTGCAATTTGCTATCTTCCTTTCTTAATAAAGTTAATGCAACCTGCCTACACGTTAATGAAAGCGACTGTAAGGCTCGAAAGAGAAACTGAAAGTATACTTGCAACTGTCGAACATGGGAAGACTAACCAAAGATGACTCTGAATCAAGATGGCATTGAATTGCCAACGTCTGTTCGCCCAAGTGCCGGTGGAGCAAGTTACTTTACCACATACGTCGACGTAACGCGAGCTGACCCCTGATGACATGGCTGGCTGGCATCAGATGCGCACCTAGAAGTGCTCTGCTGTCAACTCGAACACTGCGACAGTCTCACCGCAGAGAAGAGCTGCCTTCGAAGTCTGCCATCCTGTTTGAGATCGATACAAACCATCTCGTACCGCCTCAGAATCGAGTGTCCATTCTCGCTCCATGTGCGAAGCCCATGTCCATATTTTTTTAGAAGTTAGCTTCATATTATCTGTGGTGTATGGCTACAAAATTTCGTCTAGCAATCCTTAAAAAGCTACATTTTCTCCGTCAGTGGGGTAATTGTTTTGCTGGTAATAATCCCCCAACAGAAACTGACAGAACGTCAAATCCAATGAGCTCGGTTTCTGCTCACCCTTCACGGAAAAATTGCTTCCAACAGTGGGTCATACTGACGTCACACTACAGCCACCAATCAATGAATAACATTTTTTAGCTACTCGTATGGTTTCTTCTAACCGTGGAAAAAGAATTAAGCGATGAAGGCAACTACATTCTCTGCTAACAGCATGCCTGGCACTTCTACATTTTCTTTTTTATTTAGAGTCCTGTATCCGTGTACTGTTGGACAGCTAGTAGATGCTTCTCTGTCAGAATGTGTGTTTGAAAAGTGATCGAGAGCAGCCGTCTGCTTCACCGAGCTTTCGGTGCACCTTTCTTTAACAGGTTGCAGGCCATAAAAACCACCTTTCACCAGCTGAAACTCACTTTTTTGATATGTCTGTCGTCTTGTCCTATATTGTTACACAGCCTTTGGCTCTGCCATGCTGGCACCACTGCGCTTATATCTGGCCCTCTGTCTTCATGCGGACAAAGTGCGTGTCCCATCAACCGTTACCTGTGTCCGTCTCTGGCCAGTTCTCAGAACACCTTGCTCCTTATCTGCAGGGTTCCATTTCGCTTGCGTTTCACGCTGAATATCCTACCCCACGAGCTACGGCACGTCACAAAATTCAAATGGCTCCAAGCACTATGGGCCTTAACATCTGAGTTCATCAGTCCCCTAGACTTATAACTACTCAAACCTAGCTAACCTAAGGATATCACACACATCCATGCCTGAGGCAGGATTCCAACCTGTGACCGTAGCAGCAGCCCGGTTCCGGACTGAAGCACCTAGAATCGCTCGGCCACATCGGCCGGCTCAGCGTGTCACAACTTGGTCCCACCCAACGAAGTCATAATGACTGAAGGTTCAAATGGTTCAAATGGCTCTGAGCACTATGCGACTTAACTTCTGAGGTCATCAGTCGCCTAGAACTTAGAACTAATTAAACCTAACTAACCTAAGGACAGCACACACATCCATGCCCAAGGCAGGATTCGAACCTGCGACCGTAGCGGTCACGCGGTTCCAGAGTGAAGCGCCTAGAACCGCACGGCCACACCGGCCGGCAATGACTGAAGGCACTATGTTAATTCTAGTATAGTAAAGAAAACGAAATGAAATCGCATCTTACAATCACCGCTGTAGATTCATCCAACATGAAAAAATCTGTTTGCGCGATATGCTTATGTTTAATTATGTTAAGTCGAATCTGCTTATAAAGTTGAATGAACAGTGACCAGCCAGAACGGCTTTACACTTTTCATTGTATCATCTTTCGGTCAGTATTATGACATGTGGCGCATTTCTTTCCGACTCTCGCACATATTATTAATTTTCGTTAGAATAGAACACCACAGTCTTAGAGTGAATTGCGATATACACTAATCAGCCAGAACATTATGCCACCTACTGGTAGCCGGTACGTCCACCTTTGACACGCATAACAGCGGCGACTTGGGTAGGTCGCTGGAGGGAGTTGGCACCATATCTGCACACATCAGTCACCTAATTGCCGTTCAATCACGTCCCAGATGTGTTCGATCGAGTTCACATCTGCGGGGGTTGGCGGGGGGGGGGGGGGGGGGGGGGCAGTATATAAATTGGAACTCACCACTGAACGTATCAATCTTATTCCTGGCCTTGTGAAATGGCGCATTATCCTGGTGGATAATGCTCCAGCAGTTGGGAGACATGATCGTCATGAAGGGGTTTACGATGCTCCATGACAATCTTGATGCCCTGCACGAGTTCCACTGGACACATGGACGTTCACGTGAACATTCCCCAGGAGCTATTTCCCTGGAAGACGACGGATTCGCGCCCTCCCATCGGCAAGATGAAGAAGATACCTGGATTCGTCAGACCATACAACGCTCTGCCACTGCACCAACGTCCAGTGTCATTTCAGTCGTGCCATTAAAGTCTGATTTTACTTCCGCTACAGTTTGCTGCCTGTCCTGTTTTACCAGTCCGTCCAGCCTACATCAGTAATGAGAGGCGGCCGCCCAACCCTACGACTTCTGGATGTGGTTTCACCTTGGTTTCGCCACGTGTTGAAGGCACACAGCACAGAAATCCTCGTACACCTGACAGGACGTGGAGTTTCCGAAATTTTCCTGGCGAGCATCCGCGCCATCATAATCTGCCATTGGTCAAACTCATACGCATCGCGATCCTCCCCCTTCTACACACGGACAGCATGCTGATACTATGTGCCAGATGATGCTGCTGTCACGTGGGCGTGTTTTTATAGATAGTATACCGATGGTCATAATGTTCTGGCGATCAATTTATTGCACATTGAACACAAAACAACACTTTTCAGCGAGACTGGCGTTTGGAAATTGTGCCAACAAAGTACCACAGGCTGTAACTTGGTGCTCCATGCTGCTGTTCTACAATTCACTCACAGGTGTCGGTGTAAATCAGGCACTGTTGCCTGCGGTACTTGAACTTTGGTTGCTGCTTTGCCGACGGACTACACTGGGGACTGCTCAGTTGAATAAGTGATGGCTGGATACGATTCCTCTCGCGTTTTCCTTTGCGGCCTATCGTTAGTTTAAGTTCGATTAAGTAGTGTACAAGCTTAGGAACCGAAGACGTCAGCAGTTTGGTCCCATAAGACCTTACCAAAAGTTTCCAAATTTCCTTTACAAAGCGGAGCCTTAGCAAAGCGATCTGCAAAAATATTTATTACTACTGTCATTGTTTACACAGTCAGAGAACGCTCCTCATAAGCCAAGGGTTCACAACAGAAAAGATGCAACACCGAACTAAAGCAATACAATACTGACAAAAAGTGCTTTTCGTCACTTTCAGAGCAGAGATATCATTAAAACCACTACTTATTTACAAAAATTATATCGCACCTCGGCAAGAAAAGAAACACAAGTCAAGAAACGGAAATTTTTAATTTTTGTCTCTGAAAAATACGTGTGAAGTGCGCCAAGGTGCACGAAAAAAGGCCCGTCTTTATCACGCAATTTGTCCACTTGAGGACAGTTGTGAAGTTTTGTTGTAGGCTACTTCATGATTCACAACGGCACGAAGTCTCGATTCAGCATTTCTACTGTCAGGTGCGCATGGATCATTCAAGAAGATCGGCACATTGTGAATTGTGGAATTTTACATGCATAGGGTAAATTATCATCATTCATCCTCATTACGGTCGGAGGAAGGCAATGGCAAACCACCTCCGCTAGGACCTTGCCTAGTACGGCGGTGCGGGTCTCCCGCATCGTCCCCTACTCTCCTCGGAGTATGGGACCTCATCATCATCAAGGTAAATTAAATATAATATCTAATATAATTGATGATTAAAACGGCTATGTTTACACAGGGTATCTTACATTACAATGACTTTCAGATATGCATGCATGTCTGTAGGAATAGCAACTTTTTGATGATTACGGCTGTTGTAAGTATTACGGAATTTTGTGCGTTGCAAATTTCTGCTACAAAGGAAGTTCACACTGAATGCCCGTTTAAAAAGCGAAAAAGTTTTTAGAAGATCAAGAAAAGTGACAGAACTCAAAAAAGTAATAATTACCTGATAACACCTCACATTCGACGAGTACAAAATATGTCCATATTACTGTTGGACAGACTAATATTTACCGTGAAAATGACGTACCTGAAATTTAAAGGACACTTATACTATTTCAGTATAAGTTTTATAGCATTTTTAAGTCGATTTTCTCAAGTATTGTTTTTCTGAGTTGTATCACTGTCCTTGACAGAGTGCGATATTCACGTTTGTGAATATGTTCAAGCTCCAGCTGCACAGTTTATTGGTGGCAATAAAAATTTGTACAGCACCGAGATTCGAACTGGACTTTACCGCTTTGCGTAGTGGTTGCTCTAATCGCTTCGGCTATCCGAGCAAGGTCCGTGGACGTATCTGGACTTCCACATTTAACCCTTTCGCACAGATATTATGAATCCCGTACAGCGAGAGGAGTTGGATTAAAAACACAGGCTTGTTTTTAAGCGTGAAATACTATATTACAATGCCTGTGTTGGTTCGATGTACTCTGTTTCAGACATGCATGTATTTATGAACGACATTGTGGAATACACCGATTCCACACAGGCACCTAAATATAGAAGTACACTCTAAGACATTGAACACGACTCACCACGAAAGAACTATTCGAATGAGGCGGAAACCGGTAGATGTACAAGTAGAGGGAAACAAATGATTACAATTTCAGAAAAATGGGGCGTCTTTAGGCGCGTCTTTACAGGTCATCGGAGCTCAGTTGGAAGAGGGGCTCATCACCGAAGACAATCCTAGTCCAGTCAGTGAGCCGAAGCGTATCTCAATATCAACTCGACTGTCGCCCGCCATACGGCCATACAACCAGGAGCGATGATCTAGGGTGCCAAGCCAATTCTTTCATTGCAAGACCCCTATGGTTGTAAATTGCGACACTCTTATAGCACAGCGGTGTCTCGATGTTATTCTACGCCCAGTTCTATTGCTCCATGTGGCACGCTGTCTTGGGCTTCCATGTTAGCAAAATAATACCAGCTCGTATAGGGCGAGTTTCTACTGCCTGTCTTCGTGCTTGTCAAATCCTCCCTTGCTACCAAGATCGCCGGGTCTCTCCCCAATTGGGAGTATCTGAAGCATTACGGGCAGGGCCCTCCAATCAACTCGGAATTTTGGCGATCTAACGCGCCAGTTGGACAAAATTTGGTGCGATATCCTCAGAAGGACATCCAGCAACTGTGTCAGTCAATGCCAAGCCGAATAACTGTTGCAGAAGGTTCAGAGGTGGATCAACACGTTACGGACCTCGTACTGACTCCTCGGATATCCTGCACATGTAGAATTGTCCTGTGGCTTGTAGGGTGTGTGGTCCCATTAAGGGGAGTACGTACGTCATATACCCACAGTGTTAAATTTGCAATATTGATGACCCATTATCTCAGAACATGTGACAGATAGAGATCTGAAATTTTTGGGATGTATAGTATCATTCCGTTTCTGATTACTGAACCAGAATCAAAATGTACAGAGAAATAATTAGCTAGTTATGATTTTTTAAAAATGTTGTTCAATATTTTCTTTTAAAAGAACACCTTTTCTTCCGTAAGTAAAAAACCGTTATAGGTAGAGATTTTTTGTGAGGTTCAGTAGCTGCAGTATACTATGTGGTAACATAGTGCAAAATTAGAGATATGTATCTGTAATAGTTCCTGATATAATGGGTCAAATAGTTTTAAAAATGTCATTTCCGGCAAATCAATTTCAAACATTTTATTTGATATTATCTTACACATGGAGGCATGCCAGCTTCTAGAAACAGCCAGGCCCATAATCAGCATTATCTGGATCCTGTTACTGGCGATCCTGCAAACCTAGAAGCTTCCTTCTTTTCCTGCCTCTTGCTTCTTTAGCCATTTCGTGTGCTGCACGCTGGGCTTTCATGATCCTAAGTCGACCCATTCGCTGAAAGGCTTGCAGTGTGTTGGCACCTGGAGTGATACCAAGTTCCTCTAGTACCCAAATTCTTCCGTTTATACCATCATTAAACGTTATCACAGCATCACAAACCCCCAAGCATAGAGTTATGCTTCCTACAAAGACATTTTTTGGTATGCGGGTCTAAATTACATTATTGAAAGACTCATTCGGGTTTTGTGTTCGACCATGGAGACATTTGGGAAGAAGGTGAGTATGAGCTAATTCTCTATGTCTTGGTTTAATAGCTTCCATCACTGCAGATGGTATGCCCTTTTTGTGCCTAAATTGTTCCTCGCTACCCGCTACCTGAGCTTTGCGGTACTTGCACCATGAATCAGCACCAGGTGGACAAAGACCATGTATAGGTGTATCATCAGTGGACGATTTGTGGAAGAATGTAGCCCACACTGCTCGTTTCATCCCCTGTAGGTCATGTGTATTGTTTCTTATTGCCATTCCATAATAATGCTGGAGTTCATCAATGTTTTTGTGTGTAAGTCTTCCTTTACCATTTAGAGTCTTTCCATCTGATAACTTCTCTTTTCCTTTTGTCTGCTTCAATTTTCGGTGACGTGTTCCCATCCGTTTTTGAACGTGGCCCACACATTCAATCTTAACAATCTGGTAATTACCATAAGGTTGGCTTTCCTCTACTGATTTGTAAGCTTTTGAATCACCATCCCCCAAGTACTCAGTGTAACACACACCTCTCTCCTGTTGTGAACGTCTGAACATAGAAACAACTGCAGTAGCTTCCATACCCCCACTAGTTCCCTCATAATTCTTAGCACAATATGTTTTATGGCTTTCACTTGTTTCATCAACTGATTTACACTGATGACAGTATTTAGTTAGCACTTCAATGTCTAAAACTTTACCTGTGTCAACACTAGTGACAGTTGCAACCTCTCTTCTCCTATGTGCCATAAACTGCCACAGATAAGTCTGTTGTGTTATTTAATTCTATTGCTTCTTTAGCAGCAGTTTTCATAAAAGCAACAGCAACAGATTTGACACATTCACCAATTACTTCTATGTACTTACTTAATCTGGTTGGTGGGTTTGGCAAGTTCAGTGTTGCACATAATACTTCAGCTGCAGTCAATCCTTTCCCAATGCACGTCATTCCATACAGGAATCTAGCATTGCTCTCAAACAAGTCATTCTTGCACTTTTCTGAAGTCCAAAATGATGTCGAGAGCCTGCAAACTTCGCACTGAATTTCAAGTTTGTTAGCCAGTCCAGTCCTTGCAGATGAGTCGTCAGAGATGCTAATTTGCCCACCACAAAACCTTACATGACACAGCATCTTGCAAAACTTGTCCTAACACACTCAAATCTAAAAGAACGTAATCTGAACTATTTTGATCTTTGCCAATAAATAAATCCTCATGGTCTCCAAGTTTCCTCTTCGAAGCACTAGTAGGCATGTCCTTATCATGGGTCTGTGAAAAATCTATTTCAGGATGAACACTGGATTCAGATTTTGTAATATGCTGATTTCCATGGAAACGTCGCTTCTTAAAACAACCCTTTCTTTTCGTCATGTTGAAAAGAGGTATAAGAGCGTATTATAACACACCAAACCACTATGTTTTCAGTTCAAAACTTATGAAACACGACAACCACAAAGTAAATAAACAAAATGCATGTGCTACACCGCCATTTCTGTTTACATAGTGCATCCAACCTCTTAACACGAACATTAACATGATTTCAAGGAATAAATAGCTGAAAACCACAGCCTTCTAGATTGAATAGTTCAAGTCAGTGCAGAACGACCGATAATTTTACACACGCACTATTAACATTGAAATGGTAAAAACTACACTTCCAATTGGAATTTTTCGACAAATAATGCATCAAATTATTCAGGAGAGATCAAATATTAATAAGAGATAATAATCCGAAAATGTCACTTTTTGACCAATTCCGCCATACGTACTCCCTTAAAGAAGTACGAAAGATGTCTGCAAAAGGCGAAAGGTGTATGACGGAAAAGGAAGTGGAGTGCTCAGAGTGCAGTTGGGCGGAGTGCGGCGATGGCCTCTCGGCAATTACGGCTGGCCTACTGCGCCTGCGCGGCGGCTACTGTGCGCGGACGCCGCAGCTCTCTGCGCGCGCTGCCCAGCCTCGAGCCGCCATCCGCCAACCACCTCGCACTGTCGCTGCTTGCGCGTAGTCTGTGTGTCGTTGCCGCGGTCACTGGGCCGCCAGCCCACCTTTTTGTGCTCGTCCGAAATTGGATTTTCACGCGTCCAAATAATTACATTCTGACTTTGCGCTGACGTCCGCTTTCGAGCCGTCGATCTCGTATAATTAGCCCCCAGACGTCGCTTTTACTGTCGGGTCAGTAATCTTTTTATTATTGATAATTACACAACGGGGTGTAATTAGTGTCCGGAGCGGCGCCCGCTGGCCCGGGCCGGGCTGTGCGCTTTGGACTTTACGACAGTTGCGCCGGGCCCGAGTTGGCTCGGCGTTTTTTTTGAGTTAACTGTGGCGTCGGTCTCCCGTTACCCTCGGGTCGACGACATCCATTAACTCACGTCGGAACGAGCATGACCTGTATACCGCTGCTTTCCCGTCGCGCCGACAATGTGCAGACGTTTTAATTCGGTAAGTACTCGCGTAATACCGTTCCTTCTCTTCACCATGATGTACTTACACAGGATAGTTAAGGAGAGAGCGGGGAAACGTTAAGAGGTGGCACTAACGGCTATTTTTGAGGGAATACATCCAATAAAGTATCCAGTATTCCTACTGGTTTCAAATTGCAGCTGTTTCGTACTTTCAGTTATTGTTATTTATTTTACTTTAGCTGTGATGTACCTCTGTGTAAATGGAAGTAGAAATGAGGACACGCCATAAAAATATCAATATCCAGGTACGACACACTTCTGCTCCTACTTTCAAAGCTTCAGAGAAGACCTCCTTCATTGAGACTAGTACTCCTCGAACAGAGGATACTAGAGAGAAATGGAATAGCCAACCTAGGGGAAGTTTCTGTGAATGAATCTTTCACATTTTGCGGTGCAGCGTTTCAAAAACAGGGCACTCCACTGTAGAGAGAAAGCCACATGCTAGGAACAACTAATATGAGAATGAACCTCAATTTCCAAAAGACTTGCCACTACAATAGAGTTGAACAGAAATAACAATCCTGCTGTTCGATGCTACTAATATGACTCTATAATTGTCACTCAAGGAGACAAAAGGTCTAGACAGCATTAATGTACCTACCTTACAATGAAGTAGTGGTACCAACAGGAGAGAGGAGGATGGGCAAACAACAAAAACGTTCCACTTCGAACGAAAAAGAGGTGACACACACATTATAAATCGTCCCTGGTGATCCATCGAGGACAGTGGGATAGCAGCCAGACATGAATGACACTGAAGCGCCAAAGAAACTGGTACAGGCATGCGTATTCAAATACAGAGATATGTAAACAGGTAGAATACGGCGCTGCGGTCGGTAATACGCCTATGTAAGGCAACAAGTGCCTGGCTAAGTTGTTAGATCGGTTACTGCTGCTACAATGACACGTTATCAAGATGTACGTGAGTTTCAACCTGGTGTTATAGTCCACGCACGAGCGATTGGACACAGCATCTCTGAGGTAGCGATGAAGTGGGGACTTTCCCACACGACCATTTCACGAGTCTACCGTGAAATATCAGGAATCCGGTAAAACATCAAATTTCCGACATCGCTGCGGCCGGAAAAAGATCCTGCAAGAACGGGACCAACGAAGACTGAAGAGAATCGTTCAACGTGACAGAAGTGCAACCCTTACGCAAATTGCTGCAGATTTCAATGCTGGGCCATCAACAAGTGTCAACGAAACATCATCGATATCGGCTTTCGGAGCCGAAGACCCACTCGAGTACCCTTGATGACTGCACGACACAAAGCTTTACGCCTCGTCTGGGACCGTCAACACCGACATTGGACTGTTGATGACTGGAAACATGTTGCCTGGTCGGACAAGTCTCTTTTCCAATTGTATCGAGCGGCTGGACATGTACGGGTATGGAGACTACGTCCATGTCAGCAGGTGACTGCTCGAGCTGGTGGACTGCGTAATGGTGTGGGGCGTGTGCAGTTGGAGTGATATGGGACTCCTGCTACGTCTAGATAGGACTCTGACGAGTGGCACTTACGTAAGCATCCTGCCTGATCACCTGCATCCATTCGTGTCTATTGTGCATTCCGACGGACTTGGGCAATTCAAGTGGGATAAGGCGACACTCCACACGTCCAGAATTACTACAGAGTGGCTCCAGGAACACAATTCTGAGTTTAAACACTTCCGCTGGCCACCAAACTCCCCAGACATGAACATTATTGAGCGTATATGAGAAATATTGCAACGTGCTGTTCAGCAGAGATGTCCACCTCTTCGTAGTCATACGGATTTATGAACAGCCCTGCAGGATTAATGGTGTTAGTTCCCTCCAGGACTACTCCAGACATTAGCTGAATGCATGCCACGTCGTGTTAGGGTGCCCGCTACGGCCCTATACGATATTAGGCAGGTGTACCGGTTTATTTGGCTCTTCAGTGTACTTGAGTAATGATAATAGACACCAACAGATATATTGTAATTCAACGTCATTTATTCAAAAAATGCTTGACGTTTCAACGCCAAAAAGCGCCATCTTCCATTCTGGGTCGTCTGGTGATGGCAGATTACGCCTGCGGCCTGAAGAAGACGCATTTGGCGTCGAAATGACGTTGGATTAAATTACAGCTGTTGGTTTCATTTATAAGTTTTCAAATACTGTATAAATCGGGAAGAGGAAGATAACTTCTATCGTTCCCTAAGAAACGTTTACTAAGGTTCTCTCTGAAAACTGCGTGGAACAAATGTTTCGCCACCTTCCATTGCTGGAAATGGACATATTCGCAACAACATGAGACTCTTTTAGGATGTTCACATGGAACTCGGTGCGGTGCGGCACGTTTCTTTTTACCGCCCTGCCAATGTCCAGCAATGTTCATTTGTCTAGCTAAAAGCTGTAGTAGAAAACACTAGACCACTACTGTCTATTGCAGGTCGCAACATACATAGAATTGTCCGGTAAACGGGATGTGGCTACTACTGAAATAAAAGTTTTAACTTGGCAATGTAAATTTTCAGGTGTATTTTTACGATAAAGATCACAGTTAATACTGCCAAGTCCGTACTAAGTGTCTACACGATGCAAAGTTCCCACGCACACCACAATCACACACGTAGCCAATTTATGGTATTTACACCCGTTACCGAAGTTAATAGAGTTCACTGGTTCGTTTAGTTATGAAAATGCTCGCTCAATTGTTGTGCACTCTGCTCTACACGTAATAGCTGTTCCAGTCTTAGATCGCACAACACGTCACGCGGCTTTAACTAACAGTCAAAAGCAATAATTTTGATATTCCGTCCGAAATTCCACACGACTTTCACTATACCGTTCACTTAAAAACGCCTTGTACTACTTCGCGAATTCGTAAATAGCATTTTTCCGCGTTTTTACAGTACTTTCGTCGGAGCTGCTTTCAATGAGATCTTACTAGTTCAAACCCTTAGCCCCGACTTACTTAGATCACACCAAAGGCTATGTTCCCAGCATAGATTGGCGCGACCCTGCAATTTTCTGATTGGCTGATATCACGAACAGCAAATCAGGTTGCAGTATTAACCCGCGCTAACGCGCGCTTTACTTCAATGACCAATCATACTGAAACATTTCTTTCTGTGGCAATTGCTAAATAAATAAATTTAGAAAAGCATCAAATATAAAATTACTCCTTCTGAAATTACCAATTAATTTGTGTTCTACTCACGATTTATTAGTACCATAAACTGACTGCACATTTAACTATAGTAAATCCCCTGTATAGTTTAACTGGTACTTCGTGAATAAACAAAACAATTTTCACTTACTTCTGTTCTTCTTCACTCATACAACACTCACACATATAAAACAATTATAACCATGCAAATACATTAAATATTAATCAAATATAACTTTACAACTTTTTTTTGACTACGACTGCTAGCACTGTCCGTCAACTGCTGACCTCTGCCGCCTACTAGTACAACTACGTGCAGCTCTATAACTCAGGTCCATGTCAGCTGGTGACATCTGTCGATGACTCATGCCTATAACGATATCGTCCTAACAAGTGACAGGAGCGATGCGAAGGCGCTACGCCTCACACCCCCTGTAATTATTAAAATTGTTGAAAACAACTTTTTATAATTTTACTTCATAGCGACTGTGTCTTTAATCCCAAAACAAATGTGAAATTCGAAAATTACTAATCTAAGTTACAGAATTCTTACTTCAGACTTGGCATACTAGACTAACTAAGTTTAATATTTTACAAAACTTTTTGATTTTTTTTTTTTTTTTTTTTGAGGAATTCTTTACAAGACTTTACAACTGAACTAATTCAATTTTTTTTCTTCAAAACCAAACTTCCCACAAATTGTAACTTTACATAAAATGGTTTTTGTCCATTACCATTAAATGTTTCGCCTTTTACCTCCTCTTATTTACATGAACTCAATATTTCATTGAAATTCCACCCGCACTTTGATTGGTGTCCTGATGTAATTTTGAAATCACTCCTACCTTACACGTTGCACTGCATAAGTGTCCTCTACCTCATGATTTTTCTCTTAGCATGTCACAACACGTTGGTTGGTTGGCGTCCATAACATTGCACATTGGTCCACTCTTAGGCCAGTCCCTATTGTACAGTGGTTTTTACCTAAAAAACATAGTTTCGTCTGAGACTACTGATATACATAACCGTCTCAACACATAGTATACAATTGTTCTCCCTATGCTATATTCTTTAATTAATTGTACTTTAACTATTCAAAGCAAATTAACAGAACATTTAACTCTTAAACTGCAAGAAAATTTGCATTTTCTTTTAAAGTGTTTAACTACTTCAGCAAAATTATGCATTGCTATTGAAGGCATACACTGAAATCACTTAATTAGGTTAAATTCTCATTATTCCCTATCCACTAAATCTTTTCTCAAAGCTTGACAATTACGGCAAAGTCTTTATGACAGTTTTTACCAGGTTCCATAAATACGCTTAACTTTATGATTTCTTCTTAAAAAAATTTTAAGAAGTCTTTTACATCTACATCTACATCTACATTTATACTCCGCAAGCCACCCAATGGTGTGTGGCGGAGGGCACTTTACATGCCACTGTCATTACCTCCCTTTCCTGTTCCAGTGGCGTATGGTTCACGGGAAGAACGACTGTCTGAAAGCCTCCGTGCGCGCTCTAATGTCTCTAATTTTACATTCGTGATCTCCTTGGGAGGTATAAGTAGGGGGAAGCAATATATTCGATACCTCATCCAGAAACGCACCCTCTCGAAACCTGGCGAGCAAGCTACACCGTGATGCAGAGCGCCTCTCTTGCAGAGTCTGCCACTTGAGTTTTTTAAACATCTCCGTAACGCTATCACGGTTACCAAATAACCCTGTGACGAAATGCGCAAATAATACACCAAATTCAAAACTTGAGCATGACTTCAAAATCACATAAGATATTAAATTCAAATTCATATAACTATTTACAAAATCCATTATATGCATCCATGAGAGGTGGCATGAGCCCCCTCTCATATTTCTATCTTACGATTTTCATCTCTAATTGCATGCAGTGAAAAGTCGCTATTCCTTCACACGCAGACTTCGCACGCAGCGTCTCTCGTCACCCGGGTGGTCCGGTGACAGGCGGGCTCCGCTGATCTGGAAAGGGTTAAGCCGACGGGTGTGAGGAAGTTGAGTGAATGCTTTGCAGACGCCGACATTGTCAAAAGACACGCCCGGAGGGGTCTGAAGTAGCGGCTGGGCTAGAGGTTCCGTCACTTCGCAGAATTTTAGCGAAAACACTTTCTGGCGGGCTACCAGCGAGGCATGGAAATGACTTGTGTACCCAGGCAGCTGTGGCGGGAAAATTCCCGCGCTTTCTGCAAAATAGTAACTGTGATTGGCTTGCTCAGGGCATAGCTCCGTGACGTAGCAAAATCAGCGCAGAAATTGGCGCTAAGAATCTCCATTGGTGGAATGGTAGTGCTCTGGCAATGGAGTGGAATTTTCCGCCGGTTTTCGAATTGCTGATTGGAACGTTTAACCACGGCCACTGTCGTGGGGGCGGGAATGTTGTGTGTTCGGCCTGTACGGATGCTCTAGGTAGTCGGCTCTCGCTTTTCGGTCGAGGACGTCGAAGCAACCAGACATCGCCTCCTGTACGCCAGATCGTGTTCTGGCAGTTAAGAAGACAGTTTGGTAATGTATGTCCGCAGCACCGGCAGATAGGGATTTTCCTAGGTGATAATCAGAGCTCAGCAGAGTGCGCCTGTTCGTCTTTTTCTAACTTTGTTCTGTCTTGAGTAGCAGCAATTAATGTTGGGTTAGCTGTGTGTCTCTCTTAAGATTTGAGTGGCAAGGAATTGGCTCCACATACCACTTCATCATAAACCACACAATCTAGTTTAGGGACAACTTCACCTTCACAGCGTTTGTTTGAGTATCCAATTTGAGCCAAATTGATGTATTATAAATGTTTCATGTGTTTTTGTTTATTATTTTGTGTTTAGTCTTAATAAATCGTATCGTTATTGTGGACATAACTTTCATTCTGTTAATCGGTAGAGCAACCCATCATTTCTCACTATGTTAATGAAACCTTCCTTTATTTAACTTATTTATCAAATTAAATTATTGCAGGTGCCAAACTCTTTTCTACTCCACTTGCAGGGTTGATTACAGTCAGTTCGCATATATTTTTTAATCCATGTGCAACAGCGAAAGTCGGAGTTAGAATAGGGGGGGGGGGGGGGGCTTAGAGCATCATTTACATATGTAGATTCTAGATGAATTTAGTGTTAAATACACTGCATGCCTCGGCACCTCGCATAAAATGGCGACCCTTAGCCTCGGATATTTCCTGTGAATCACTGATAAGCAAGTATTATTAGTAGTAGGGACATTCAGAATTTTTTTTGCTTAATTTTATTTTATTGATTAATACCCACGTTTTTTCTGGTAGTTCCGTGTTTAGTTTTGAGAAGCGGCGCATGATTACAGTTTTTGTTTTCAGTGTATATATTCTTTTGTTGATTGTTTTTGTGTTCCTTTGATGGTGTGTCCGTATCACATCCCACTTTGTCGGGTTTGTGTGCGGTTTCTGTACCACAACAAATCGTGCGTATAATTACAGCGTTGGAGAGGCGTTGTTGACATTTTGTGTCTATGTGTAAATAATATATGGACTAGGTTAATTTTATTGTGCATTTTAGATAAATTTGTTTTTCATGAATGATAACGAGAAGTAAGGCAGGGCTATTATCGAGCGAAGCTAAAACAACAGGATAGCATAATGGATAAGGGGCAGTTTACTGACGGGAATAGGTTCAGAGATGAGATGGGCACATGTTTAGCAGGACAGGACGCCAGGGTCATTGATGAGGAAGGTGATTTGGACGCGATCTCAGAGCAGCGTTGCGGCCGTGATTATGATAGTGAAGTAGAGGATGATACAGAGACTGGCACACAGGTCGAGACGGTAGCAGAAGTTGATAATCAAACGAACGAGAGCAGACAGGGGCTAGCTCGGCCACGTCAGAGCTCTAGCGCCCAGGTGTCCAGAGTTACATCTCCCACGTTTGAAGAGGATCAAAAAGATGACGTAAACCCAATACTGAGCTTCCTACGATCAATAAAAGAAGAAGCTGACGAACAGCGTAAGAGGGAGAAGGAAGAAGAGGAGAAACAGCGTAAGAAAGAGAAGGAAGAAGATGAGAAACAACGCAAGAAGGAGAAGGAAGAAGCTGACGAACAGCGTAAGAAGGACACTCAGGAAATAATTTCTCATATAGGGGAAATTTGTGGGAAATTACTAACAATAAAGAAAGAATGTGGAGAAGCAAAACAAATGTCAATGGTAGCACAAAAAGTAGCAGGCCTAGCCAAAACGGCAGCAACAGGGGCAATGAAAATCGCAAAAGTAACTTCTCAACTTGCAGGTCGTTTGCGACGTGCGATACAAGCCCACGCAAAATCCCTAGCGTTCTTCAAAACTCAAGGTAATATTGCGGTTACGAACATCACGAAACGAATGAAAGAAGTAGAGAGTCGATTAGCAAAACTAGAGCGAAACGGGCACATGAGCACTGCGTGTTCGGATACCAATGATGGAGTACACAGAATTGTGTCTCCGAGGAAAAGCCCGCCGTACTCTAGCCCAGTGACAGAGTGCAGAACTAACAAGGCACACGCAGAAACACCTAGTAATAGCTCCAATAATTGTAGCCCACTTACGAGAGTGAATTCGAAGTGCCACTTCCACTGTGATACAGGTGTAGCACATCACAGTTATCAGCAAGATAGATCAGGACACTCAGCAGACGTGCAAGTATCGGAAACGAGTGACAGCACCAGTGCGAGGATCGGACAGGCTTTTGAACACAATCACTTCCTGTCGATACTAAAATTCCAAAAGTTCAGAGATAATGGAGGGTCGATGCATCCCAAGAGCTGGGTGATGCAGTTTACAAATTCATTACTGTCATCATGGCCAACCCTGGCAAAATTAGAATTCATGTGTGGACACATCGAAGGCCAAGCCGCGGAAAAGATGCGGGGTGTGGCAGCGACGTGTCAGACTTATCAGGAATTTGTTGATGCATTCCTGGGGATCTACTGGTCAAAGGAAACGCAAGACAGGATTAAAGAGGAAATAATATTTTGTCCCGAACTGGAAGTGTCCGGGCAAAGGAGAGCAACCAAATTTTTTGATGATTTACTCAAGAAGAATCAATTTTTAGATAGTCCATACAGCAAGGGAGAAATCATCAAATTTTGTTTTTCCAAACTGCCTGTTAGGTATCAACAGACACTTGTCAGCAAGTGTGGATCTGACATAGAAGCATTCAAGAGTCTATTGCGCGACCTCGAAGTAGTCTTCGATAAACAAGACGCAAAGGACAGGAAGACGGCGCAAAATAACAAATACCACGGGCCAGCAAGGGCAGACGACAACAGATCGCATAATCGCGTTCGTCAGTTAGCAAACCAGGGTTACGGAAATCAAGGTTACGCTATTCAATGTTATGGAAACCAGAGACACGGAAACCAGAACGTCAGGGAACAGGGTCATGCTAGACAAGGAATCTGGGAGAGGAGGAATAACGAACGGCAAAGCGACCGTAAATGGAGAGAGCGAAACCAAGGACAACAGGAGAACCAGGGGATTGAAATTAGACCTGCAAATCCTAATGCACGTCAGAGGAGGGGGAGTCTGACAAGGGATTGGCGCTAGCCCATAGGACTCCACCACATCTCTCACACAAAGAAGTTCGTGGAATAATAGTAGTTTAAGTGGTGTACATAGTAGAATAGGCAAATATATGAACCTTTCTTCGGGGAACAATAATCGTTGCGTTAATAGATTAAGACTGTTAAAGTATTAACACGCTGCGTTTTCTCGCATAAGAATTCACTGCTGTTAATTTTTTTTGTCTATGTTCGGGATCTCCTCTATCGTTGCGATAAGAGGCACTACCTTTCCATGAGCAATGTTTTGTCCTTTCCTATCTGGTGTCCATGTTAAGGGATAAAGATGAGTGATGAGATGTCGCACAAACGGGCGCATACAAGAACGTGCTCTTAGAAGCGTTCTGAGAAGTCGTGATACGCTCCATAGCGGCCACAACCAGTTCGTGAGACGTTCATACCAATGCTTGCAGGCACGCGTCAGTGCACTGCAAGATTGTGGTATATTGCGTGATTTCGAGGATGAATATGGGCAGTATAGTTTTTTTTTTGCAGAGCTGCGCCGGCATCGTTGTCTTGGAAGTCGGGGTGAACCTGTGAGCGTTTGACTCCAATGGTGCCCTAGACGAGAGAAATGCGGGCATAAAGCCTACCATGCCAATGTGCTGGTTGGGGATTTAGCGTGCTGCTCGTGACTGTCACAGATGAATAACCAGGGACTTATACTTGGATATTCGTGACATACTGTGTAGCTGGCGTGTGTTGGGTGACTGAATCCTCAACAGGAACCAGTCCTGGCTTGGTCATATTACATTGCCTCTGGAAAGGTGTAGTTTGATCGCGAAAACCGCATCACATAGAGAAGGAAGTTGCAACTATAAATTTATTGTCGTGTATAGCCATGGCTAACCCAGTCTCTGGAGTTTCAGTGAGGCGTAATGAAAACTCGGAGGTCATGTCGTACGGCGCGCACATCACTGTCGTCAATAGCGGCGAGCAGCGAGACATCTCAACGTAACAGGAATTATGTAAGAGTATTGTAAAAAAAAAAAAAAAAAAAAAAAAATGGTACGATAGACTAGGATAAGTTAAACTGTAGGATTTAACAATAACTAGATTAATATTGTGGGGGTTTTCTACCACCAGTGCATGGCGCGCGCCTGTTGGGATGTTATTTTGCAGGTCATCAAATCACAGACCCAAGATGAAGGGACGACCGTCGAACGAACGTAGAATAGTTGCTTGTTCTTTATAAGCTCAGTAAAACTTCGACCTCCATAATAACATAATTTATTCAAAAGACATAGAATGTAGATCGTTGGCAAATGGTAGTTAATTCTTAAGCATGTTTACTGTCGATCTATTTAATTAATAGTAATATTAGTGCGGGCCCGCACATTTAGCTGTTCATCCAGTGTAGCGTCACACACCATGTACAGTAGTGAGACCGGTCTCTACACAAAGATCAAGATAAATTATTTCCATGTCTAAATTTGATACACCAAGATTTTGTTAAAATGATAGCCATAGATTAATAACTATAAAAATAAAATAAGAGTGTCTGAAATGACAGACCATCAATGTGTCATTATGCAAATTTATTGTAACACAGAAGGTCATGGGAAAACGTTAGGCATAAGACTTTTGTCAGAACTGTGCAGATGACGGGTATCGTGGCAATGCAGAGGCCAGCCAGCGCAAAAACAAGAGGTCTTCGGCTACCTGCAAGAAGGCGAGCGTCCGGTCCTGCAAGCTGACAGTCACCGGGCCGTATACCTGCGGGATTAGGCGGGATCCTCGCCGGGCCACAAGCGAAAGTGAGGCTGGCCGTTGACACTGACATGCGACCCACACGCGACAGCCTGCTAGCTCTCCGGACGCGGCAGCCGTTTCGAGGGATTCCCTGCGGCAGACCACGTTGTCGTGAGTACACAAAGAAGATCACATATCGTGTCAGAACCTGCGCCTCATATGCCTCAGGAAAGAAAGGGACGCTATATACTCACCTGTTTGGGTTTTTACAACTCACTAGCATTGGCCGATCTGCATACACAAAGCAGTATCGTGCCACACTAACAAATGAATGGTCTCATTTCTAACTTCTCCTCTCTATTAGAGAGCAGTTTTAGCAATCGTTGCTCCTAGTTCAATCCTGTATGGATGGCCTCAAACACTTGTGGAGTCACTCCACGTGCCATCACCTCTCGTCGAACTGCAATATTGGGAAATGTAAAGTACTGTCCAGCGAGAGAAGAGACCTAGACTAGTGATGTATCCCAACAAGTAGACCTCAGAGACAATTAATCGACGTGAGGAGAGCCTATCACTGTGTCTTCCTACCGTACTGCCGTCATCATATGCGTGGGTCTTCGTGCAATCTCAACAGAGTACTGCAGATGCTCCAGCACACACTATTGCCGTTGCAACAATGTAGCAACAACACCCGACGTTTAGCCCTATGTGATGTCAGTACTGTGGAATTTGTGAAGTGCTTCGAATATTTCTAACAATGTGATTTAGTGCCTCATTCTCAGCACAGTCGTGAACTTTGTGCAGTGTGCACGCACAACTTGATGCCCCATGAACCTTGTTTTTTTTTCTTAAATTTCTTTCTCTTGTGTTGTTTTTGTAATGTATGTTATACCTTGTATGTGTTTGTGTTTTACACTGCAATTCTTATTACAAATTAGTGTATTGTTCTCCACACCATGTTTTTTTTGTATTTTGTATTTATTGTTGTGTGTATGCAAACAGTGTGCCTGAAGTCCACATAAACTGAAGCAGATACCACCACTGTCATTGTGAATGGACCATCAGTTCAGGGAACATTTTGTAAAGGCAACTTGATGCCCCATGAACCTTGTTTTTTTTTCTTAAATTTCTTTCTCTTGTGTTGTTTTTGTAATGTATGTTATACCTTGTATGTGTTTGTGTTTTACACTGCAATTCTTATTACAAATTAGTGTATTGTTCTCCACACCATGTTTTTTTTGTATTTTGTATTTATTGTTGTGTGTATGCAAACAGTGTGCCTGAAGTCCACATAAACTGAAGCAGATACCACCACTGTCATTGTGAATGGACCATCAGTTCAGGGAACATTTTGTAAAGGCAACTTGATGCCCCATGAACCTTGTTTTTTTTCTTAAATTTCTTTCTCTTGTGTTGTTTTTGTAATGTACGTTATACCTTGCATGTGTTTGTGTTTTACACTGCAATTCTTATTACAAATTACTGTATTGTTCTCCACACCATGTTTTTTGTAATTTGTATTTATTGTTGTGTGTATGCAAACAGTGTGCCTGAAGTCCACATCAACTGAAGCAGATACCACCACTGTCATTGTGAATGGACCATCAGTTCAGGGAACATTTTGTAAAGGTTATTCTTGCTGCAGGAAGACAGAATGAGTCGGAGGTTGTAATTAGATTCTGAAAGCTTACAAAGAGATTGTTAACTTAAATAGTATCATGTATGAGTGAGTTCAGGTTAGTTTAATGATTAAAATTGTTGTAACATCTTGGGCATTTAATTGCTGAGCACTCCAACTCTGATTGTAAAGAATAAATTGCTCCATATTTGGCTCACATGCCCGGGCCATATTTAGAGAGTGAATGTCTGTGTGAATCGGTGTTTGGAAGGGGCACCCTGGGTATGGATGTGTGATGTGAGTGTTAGTGTTCCATATTAAGAAGGTGAAGTTGGCTACATCATAAATATTCCTCCCTCTATGAGCTGCATTTTTCAGTTGCAGTGATTTTCTTTATAGAGTGCAGCATGTGCAGCCAGTTTGCGAGATTGTTCTTGGGCGATTGACTCACTACCTTGCTCCTAAGTGAGCCAACCGCTCACCAATTGCAATCTAAAATGGCGTAGGGGCTATGAGAGGTGGCATGAGCCCCCTCTCATATTTCTATCTTACGATTTTCCTCTCTAATTGCATGCAGTGAAAAGTCGCTATTCCTTCACACGCCGACTTCCCACGCAGCGTCTCTCGTCACCCGGGTGGTCCGGTGACAGGCGGGCTCTGCTGATCTGGAAAGGGTTAAGCCGACGGGTGTGAGGAAGTTGAGTGAATGCTTTGCAGACGCCGACATTGTCAAAAGACACGCCCGGAGGGGTCTGAAGTAGCGGCTAGGCTAGAGGTTCCGTTACTTCGCAGAATCTTAGCGAAAACACTTTCTGGCGCGCTACCAGCGAGGCGTTGGAATGACTTGTGTACCCAGGCAGCTGTGGCGTGAAAATTCCCGCGCTTTCTGCAAAATAGTAACTGTGATTGGCTTGCTCAGGGCATAGCTCCGTGACGTAGCAAAATCAGCGCAGAAATTGGCGCCAAGAATCTCCATTGGTGGAATGGTAGTGCTCCGGCAATGGAGTGGAATTTTCCGCCGGTTTTCGAATTGCTGATTGGAACGTTTAACCACGGCCACTGTCGTGGGGGCGGGAATGTTGTGTGTTCGGCCTGTACGGGTGCTCTAGGTTGTCGGCTCTCGCCTTTCGGTCGAGGACGTCGAAGCAACCAGACATCGCCTCCGGTACGCCAGATCGTGTTCTGGCAGTTAAGAAGACAGTTTGGTAATGTATGTCCGCAGCACCAGCAGATAGGGATTTTGCTAGGTGATAATCAGAGCTCAGCAGAGCGTGCCTGTTCGTCTTTTTCTAACTTTGTTCTGTCTTGAGTAGCAGCAATTAATGTTGGGTTAGCTGTGTGTCTCTCTTAAGATTTGAGTGGCAAGGAATTGGCTCCACATACCACTTCGTCATAAACCTCACAATCTAGTTTAGGGACAACTTCACCTTCACAGCGTTTGTTTGAGTATCCAATTTGAGCCAAATTGATGTATTATAAATGTTTCATGTGTTTTTGTTTATTATTTTGTGTTTAGTCTTAATAAATCATATTGTTATTGTGGACATAACTTTCATTCTGTTAATCGGTAGAGCAACCCATCATTTCTCACTACGTTAATGAAACCTTCCTTTATTTAACTTATTTATCAAATTAAATTATTGCAGGTGCCAAACTCTTTTCTACTCCACTTGCAGGGTTGATTACAGTCAGTTCGCGTATATTTTTTAATCCATGTGCAACAGCAAAAGTCGGAGTTAGAATAGGGGGGGCTTAGAGCATCATTTACATATGTAGATTCTAGAAGAATTTAGTGTTAAATACACTGCTTGCCCCGGCACCTTGCACCCATTCACTCTTAACTCCACACCTGGTAGTATTAGTATTAGTAATGTTTTGGTTGTCATCTCTATCGGTTTATTTTATTAGTCACCTCCGGTAAATTTCATGTCATTTTTGGGATAGATTCATTTTCCATTATGACCATGCATCTTCATGCAAATCACATTACTCGCTTTCCATTTGTAATCAAATGGTAACTAACACCCTTTTTTTTCAAACATCAACTTTTGTAACTACACTCCACAATTCCCTTAGCATTTTCCAACAGGATAACACTCCCTTATACAACAAGTTATGCCGTTCCTCCTCATTACTCTGAGCCCTTTTATTATACTCCATAATTAGTCATCTCTGTTACTTGTCCCACTACTACTTCAAAACGTATACCTTCATATACAACATGACAACACCTCACTATTGCAAAATCACCATAATGCATCATTTTATTTTTCAAATTATATCCGCCTGTCTCATTACCTTTCTCTCCTTCTTTTTCCACACATACTTTACTCGCATTTCACCTGGATCTACCTCCACTTCTTCCCCATATTCGTTATATCATTCCAGATCTGTTCTCTTCCTCCAATATCTAATCGGAATCTGCTCACCTTCCCTCTTTGTAAGCTTTCTTTTCTTAGAGAAAGGTACTATAATGTTTTTCCCACTCACTTCCAGGCTTATACTGTCATTTTCAAAGTCCAGCCTCCTCTTGTACTTCATTAAGAAATCAATTCCCACTAACATATCTATACTTAAGCCCTCAATAACTAGAAAGTTATGATACAACTGACTACCATTTATACTGACAGGCAACATCACTTCATACCTTACATGCTTCTCCACTTTTCCTGTGGCTACAATTATCTGGATTCCCATGACAGGCATAATTACCAGCTCTCTTTTATTAGGCAAAGCATCTAACCATTGCTGACTAACAGCACACAAATCACTGCCACTATCAGCTAGGCACTGTACAGCTTCCCCTTGCACTAAAAGATTGATTACTAGTACAACTTTCTTTTCTTCCTTAACAGTGACTTCATCCTCCTCAAGCAAGTCGTGTATAATTTAACGCCTTTCGAAACCTTCCTTGTGCCCAGAGATTATACAAATATCTACAGGATTGCTTTCACTACTCTCCCTTCCTACATTCTTTAGCCTATCCACTATAGATAGATTAAAACACTCCTGCAAATCTGCAGCTCCCTTTTTTGCAGTAATTAGTTTCTCCACTAATTCTTCTAACTCATCTTTTCCTTCTACATTATTTTTACTCGGCTGACCCCCTTTCTGGTCATCACCAGCATGAAGTGCTTCCATAGCTTCCTCTAAGTCCCTATTTACTGACATCAATAATTCTTTTACCCACTTCCCATCTAGCTCCTGCAATCCCTGTATATTCGTATCTCCTCCTTCTCCCTGGCAACATTCCTCATTCGCTCTTCGTACACTTCTCCCTCACTCCTAGATTTTACATCACTTTCAACATCTTTTCCCACCAAACAACTTGCAGCACAGTGCTCCTTTTGCCTGCTCCCATCTACATCTTGCAGCATGCCTATTCTATCATCCTTCGCTTTACTACTTTCAATTGTATCGTTATTGTCAATAATTTGGACTTCAGTTTCTTTATTCTTATTGTATACAAAAGGTATGGCAAGCGGATTCAAATTACTGCTAACCGTTCTGCAAATGCCAGCCCCTTCACAGACGGGATCCAGTTTCCCGTGCCCTGTGATTCTGCTTCATTTCTGCCTCGCACCCCCACCTGATCTCTCTCCTGAAAATCATTGTCATCATGAATTGGCGATCGCGATCTGTAAGCATGCCCCTGATCATTATCAATAGTCCTTGGAACTGGAGCATAACGCCAACCCCTTTCTCTCCTTCCTCGGCTATTATGTGACACACCCATTCTGTTTACATTAACATTCTGACTTCTCTCAACTGTATTTCGAGGCCTAAACTACGATTTGCCTGCTCCTCTTCCTGCATAAGCTTCTCCACCCTTTCCAAATAGCTAATAAACTTAACAACATTGTCCCTAGGAGCAGCAACTATTTTATTTCTCCAGCTCAGAGGCAACTTTCCATCTAACCCCATAATTATTTGCTCAGGCTCTAATTTGTTCGTCAAATATGACAAATTAGTCACCCTTCTTAAAGCAAATCTTTTTATATTCTCTTTCCTGGGATTGAACTTTTCCCCAGCCCCGAAACTGTTTTGCAATTCTATTTGCTTTTGCTTGCCCCAATATTCTTTGAAAAACGCTTCTTTAAACTGCTCTAACGTCTCATATTGTTCCGTTGCAGTCGTTCCCCATATCCTAGCCTCACCCAAAAACTTGATGTTACGAAACCAGTCTTCTGTCGGTCACTCCACAAACTAGGCAAAACATTTTCAAAATCGTTCCAGAACTCTTTCGGATGAACATTTCCAGCTGGATCAAAACGGAGAAACTGTCTGTTTGTAATAAAGACACTTCAGCAGTTTCCGTCACCATACTACAGTTCACACCGTTAGCACCCAATCTAATATTACGTTCCACTTTGTTTAGTCTACTGTCATGCTCATTTAATTTAAGGGTTATTTGTTCAGTTTTGCTAGTAATTTGTTCTACACCACTCACAACCGTATTCACTCCTTCAGACACAACTTAAACACTGTCCAAACAATTTTCATTCACAGAATCAATTTTTCTATTTAAATTTCCATGTGCAGTTTGACACATAGATTCTACTGACGTCAGATTTGACTTGACTTGACCTACTTCTTTTCTTATCTGATTTATATTCTGTTTGCTTCCAATAGCAACCTTGCTAAACAGCTCTGTTAATTCACTTGTTACATTTTCTGTAGACTTTTAACACCTACTTTCTGCATCAGAAATTCTCTTATTTACATGAATATCAAACACCTGCAAATCCGTCCTCCACATCTTCTTAAGCTCAACAGCCTCTTGTTCTGTTTTCTCATTAACTTCAGTCTTAAACTGTTTAGGATCATTAGCTAGCTTGATAATACTACCAGACTGTTGTTCAACTTTCTGATCTAATTGCCCAAAATTTTGTTTTACCTCAGTTAAATTCTGATTAATATTACTGAAATTTTGATTCATATTCGTCATTAAAGCTGCAAACATATCTTGTAAATTTACTGGTTTGTTTTCCTGTTGTACAATTTTTTGTTCAGCTAATTGTAGAGGCACAATACCAAATTTGGTATCTGTTCTGTCAGCCTCCTCACTCACATTAACACTACTGACATCAAACAAACTATTAATACTGAAATCATTCAACTGACTATCGTGAAGATTTAAACTATCAGCCCTACCAGAATCGGTCGGAACATTATGTTCCACTTCCATCTTTACAACTGGAGATATCTGAGGCACATCGTTACTTAATACCTCCATATTAACGGTATCCCCTACTTGCTTTTGTTCAGCAGTACTTGCCTGACTAGCACTCACATCAAACTGACTTACATCGCCCTCTCTCACAACCACAGAATTATCATTCCCATACATAGCAGCAAGTCTGTTTACACATACAAATAATACACTATATAAACTTAGCTTATATTTCATCATCCGACGTCGTCGCAGCGTGTTGAAAACAGTGATCTGCCATTCTTCCCGCGGTGTACCAGATTCAGGTCCCCCACGCGCTGCCACTGCGATGGAAGCTGCTGCGCCTTGCTGTCCGCTTACTATGCCATCTGTTGCTCAGTGGACCAATTCTACGCTGCGCCTTCAGTCCCGTAGCATCCAGTTCGCTATAAAATCTCCGTTCCACAGGTTCTCTCCTCGTTGCATCTCAAAACGTATGTTCGTCTTCACAACAATATCCCACTTGCACCTACAGTCGCTGTTGCATAGTTTCTTACTGACTGTTCCTCTCGATCACGAATGCGGTTCCTACAGCTTTATAATTTCCTGGCCGATGCACCACCTGCGGCGCGGCACGTTTCTTTTTACCGACCTGCCGATGTCCAGCAATGTTCATTTGTCTAGCTAAAAGCTGTAGTAGAAAACACTAGACCACTACTGTCTATTGCAGGTCGCAACATACATAGAATTGTCCGGTAAACGGGATGCGGCTAATACTGAAACAAAAGTTTTAATTCGGCGATGTAAATTTTCAGGTGTATTTTTACGACAAAGATCACAGTTAATACTGCCAAGTCCGTACTAAGTGTCTACACGATGTAAAGTTCCCACGCACACGACAATCCTACACGTAGCCAGTTTATGGTATTTACACCCGTTACCGAAGTTAATGGAGTTCACTGGTTCGTTTGGTTATGAAAATGCTCGCTCAATTGTTGTGCACTCTGCTCTACACGTAATACCTGTTCCAGTCTTAGACCGCACAACACGCCACGCGGTTTTAACTAACAGTCAAAAACAACAATTTTGATATTCCGTCCGAAATTCCACACGACTTTCACTATATCGTTCACTTAAATACGCCTTGTACTACTTCGCGAACTCGTAAATAGCATTTTTCCGCGTTTTTACAGTACTTTCGTCGGAGTTGCTTTCAATGAGATCTTACTAGTTCAAACCCTTAGCCCCGACTTACTTAGATCACACCAAAGGCTTTGTTCCCAGCATAGACTGGCGCGAGCCTGCAATTTTCTGATTGGCTGATATCACGAACAGCAAATCAGGTTGCAGTATTATCCCGCGCTAACGCGCGCTTTACTTCAATGACCAATCATAGTAAAACATTTCTTTCTATGGCAATTGCTAAATAAATAAATTTAGAAAAGCATCAAATATAAAATCACTCCTTCTGAAATTACCGATTAATTTGAGTTCTACTCACGATTTATTAGTACCATAAACTGACTGCACATTTAACTATAGTAAATCCCCTGTATAGTTTAACTGGTACTTCGTGAATAAACAAAACAGTTTTCATTTACTTCTGTTCTTCTTCACGCATGCAACACTCACACTGGTAATTACTACACATATAAAACAATTATAATTATGCAAATACATTAAATATTAATCAAATATTACTTTACAACATTGTTTTGACTACGACTGCTAACACTGTCCGTCAACTGCTGACCTCTGCCGCCTACTAGTACAACTGCGTGCAGCTCTGTAACTCAGGTCCATGTCAGCTGGTGAAATATGTCGATGACTCATGCCTATAACGTTATCGTCCTAACAAGTGACAGGAGCGATGCGAAGGCGCTACGCCTCATTGGGAGCAGTGGTCGCAGTGTAATTCTAGCAACAATGGGCACCAGAGTACAATAGGGTAGGAAAGAAAGCAGCGGAGTGTATATTTTCAGCACACTAAGGGAGGAGGTTTCCTCATTTATCCTACAGGAGCTACAATCATTTGTTTCAAATAGTGTACATGTGAGAAAACTGTGCGTCAAATTCAAACGAATAGTCGACGAAACTTCAGAAGAATATGTACCTAGCAGAGTAATTGAAATGTGATGGAGGGCCACCTTAGTATTTACAAAATACCTGGTAGCTTGTTAAGGAACAGCGCCTTCTGCACGGTACATAAAAAAATGTAGAATAACTACTATGGGCGTTGTCCATAATGCTATACGTTCCATCACTCTTGTTAAATCCTCTGATCTGACGTTTCGGCCTTCCTACTGAGGCTCTCTTAAAGGAAACAGCTGCGCACTGTGGCGTACTGTCAACTTTGCTTAACTGGAAGTACATAGTAAGCATAGCGCTGAAGTGGAATAAAATTGTAGACAAGAATGGGAAGAAGGACACACCACAACAATTAGTGTTTCTGTCATATACATGGAGGGCGTGACCGATCGCGTCGACAAATGGGAAAATGGACACACCACAACAATTAGTGTTTCTGCCATACACACGGAGGCATCGACAGACTCTCGGAATTTATTGCATCCCTGCCAAATCTGCGCTAGTCCGAGATATGTTATTCGTTCATCATTTTAAAGAAGGCATGATCAGCTGACGGGTCAATATCTATCTATGTATCTATCTATACCCGGATCCCGCTCCAGCTACTGCCGGGTCTGGGTGCTGAAGAGTCCTCTCCATTTGGCTCGCTCCTCCCACCACTTTTCTTCCTCCACTTGCTGCCAGGTCACACCTCTCTTTTCCACAGATATTCTCACTCCCGTTTTCCACCGTGTTCTTGGTCGCCCTCTGGGGAGTCTCTGCCCACGCATCCTCTTAACATGCCCATACCATTTTAATCTCTTCTTTTCGATTTCTGCTCTCACACTTTCTTGTTTAAGATCCTTTCTAATATCTACATTCCTTACTCTGTCCATTCTTGTTTTTCCCATAACTGCTCTGAGAAATTTCATTTCCCCTGCTTGTAGTCTGCTCCACTCCCTTTGTGTCATTGTTCATGTTTCTCCTCTATAGGTTACTATGGGGAAGTAATAACTCTTATACATAAGGAGTTTTGCTTTCTGTGAAACTTCCTTATTCCAAATTACGTACTTTATTGTTTGGTAGAAATTGCCTCCCTTCTGTAACCTCCTATTAATTTCGTTGGTTATTCTTCCATCATTAGATATTTCAATCCCAAAATAAGTGAAACTGTCTACCAGTTTGAGGGGCTCTCCTTTCAAAGTAATATTCCCATTGATCCCTTTGTCTTCCAAATACCATTACTTCATACCTTTTCATTATTTCCTTCCACGCATCAAGTTGTAACTGTACATCTACCTCTTTATTGCCCCATATTACCGTATGCATATGCATATCTTCTACAAAAATCATCTTTTTCTTTTACTATATCGTTAAGTGCCCTATTCATTCCCTCCATCACAACATTACAAAGTGGAGGAGATAGAATACTTCCTTGTTTAAGTCCTTGTCGTATTTATTCAGAGTTCCCCAATGGTGTTCTAATTACACAATTGTATCCTCTGTACACTGTTTTTATTACATTAATGTCTCCACATTCTGTACCTATCTTCTTCATTTATTCCCAGAGTCTTTTCCTGTTAACTGAGTCATATGCCTTTTCTACGTCTATAAAAACCATTATCACCCTTTTGATATATTCCCAACTTTTTTTCCATAAGTTGACGGATAGAAAATATCATGTCGATCGTGCTTCTACCTTTCCTAAACCCATGCTGTTCTTCGCTCAGCACCTTTTCTATCTTTTCACTTATTCGATTCAGTAACATTCTTTCAAAAATATTGGTTGTATGACTCATAGGGATCATTCTTCTGGAGCTTTTACAAAGTCTTTTATTGTGTATTTTGAGGATGGGAACAACGCCTCCTCTTCTCCACTCGTCAGGTATTGTACTATTTCTCCATATACTCGTTGGTTCTCTGTACAGCCCCTACATTTCCACGAGGCAATAACCCTTGATAAAATACGTCGAGTCAGCGCTTTTCGCCTGTGGGAGGGATGCGTTTACTCCGAGAAATGAGAGTTGCTCCTTAGCGTGCGGTCTGCAACAGTAAAAAACTTTGCTATCGGAAGAAAGGACTCGTTGTAGGGAAGTGTTAATGTGTGGACGTTTGGGACTCAGATACGAGTAACAGTCGATTGTTGAGTGGCATTTTGTAAAAAGTAAACTGGTACAGAGTTGTATAAAGTAAAAGGAAGAGATCCTCAGATCAGATCTTTGTAAACCTGTGCGAGAATATTTGGACATTCTATAAAAGGTATTTAAATCGATCTAAGTTATTTTTTCCTGAAGCGAATTTTGGGGAAGTAAATTGTGCTTAGCAAATATAGGAACTACGGACGATTGGTTGATGCTGGTGGATTTGCAAGCACGGCCAATATAATTTAAAAGTGTTTTCCGTTATTAATATAAAACTACGAACGGCTAGAGCACCATCTAACCAAATGTGGGCTAAGTCGTACGGAATCAGTATCCGAGGATCCTATACACGTTCCTGTTTATCAGTCCACCTGATTAGCTGAGAACGCCGGCACGGTAGCTCACCGTGTTCGGTCAGAGGGCTGCTCGCCCCCTGTAATAAATAAACTGAGTAAAGGAATCAACGATCAACGGGAACAGACGTCTTGTGACTTACGCCCATACCAAACGCAACGAACAATACCGAACAAAATGCAAGAAAAAAAAACAAAAAATAGTGGTAACGTGTTTGTCTACCATGCAGCAGGTTCGGGTTCGATTCTCGGCCGGGTTGGAGATTTCCTCAGTTTGTGGACTCATTTTATCACCGACGCGCAAGTCGCGCAAAGTGGTGCCACTTGAAGTAAGACTTGCAACTCGGCGCTTGAACTTGCCCGGATAGAGCCTACTGGCCATCAATGCCACACGATCATTTCATTTTTTCCCTATTCATGAACAATAAAAGTTTTACAGGGGCCGGAGGATATCGACAATTGCTTCTGCTCTACGAGGCCAACAATATTTCACCATTGCAGATTTAATATTCCTTTTAGGTTAAAATCTTTTCTCAGACATTTTTTGACGAAGACTGAACGATATACCGTGTGATCAAAAGTATCCGGAAACCTGGCTGAAAATGACTTACAAGTTCGTGGTGCCCTCCATCGGTAATGGTGGAATACGCTTTGATAGTGCCATGCAAAACAACGAGGGTTGCAAGCCCCCTCCATGAAAAACACGACCACACCATAACACCACCGCCTCCGAATTTTACTGTTGGCGCCACACATGGTAGCAGATGATGTTCACCGAGCATTCGCTATATCTACACCCTGCGATCGGATAGCCACATTGTGTACCGTGATTCATCACTCCACACAACGTTTTTCCACTGTTCAGTCGTGCAATGTTAGGCATTTACCGGGGTGATGTGTGGCTTATGAGCAGCCGCTCGACCATGAAATCCAAGTTTCCTAACCTCCCACCTGACTGTCAATGTACTTGCAGTGGATCCTAATGCAGTTTGGAACTGCTGTGTGATCAGCCGCTCGACCATGAAATCCAAGTTTTCTAACCTCCCACCTGACTGTCAATGTACTTGCAGTGGATCCTAATGCAGTTTGGAACTGCTGTGTGATGGTCTGGATAGACGTCCGCCTCTTTCACGTTACGACCCTCTTCAACCGTCGGCGGTCTCCTGTCAGTCAACAGACGAGGTCGGCCTGCACGCTTTTGTGTTTTACGTGTCCCTTTACGTTACCACTTCACTATCACATCGAAAACAATGGACCTAGGGGTGTTTAGGAATGTGGAAATCTCGCGTACAGACGTATGACACAAATGACATCCAATCACCAGACCACGTTCGAAATGAGCGAGGTCCTCGGAACGCCACATTCTACTCTCTCACGATGTCTACTGAGGTCGCTGATACGGAGTACCTGGCAGTAGGTGGCAGCACATTGCACCTAGTATGAAAAAGCTTTGGTTTTGGGGGGTGTCCAGATACTTTTGATCGCATAGTGTATATGCCTATGTTCTGAAGACTGTGGAAGTAGAATAAGAACAGTAATTCGTGCTCTAGTAATTGAGACTTTCAAGCATTACTAAGAGAGGTTTTGCTTCTTCGCGACACAAACTTTCTCAGGGTAGAGCAATATATATAGGTTCAGACACTGGTGCATCTCTATTAGCTTGAAGCTATAATTACTTCAAGTTAAACTGATTTCTTTTCACGATTAATTGTATCTTCATTGCAATATATCATCACGTACTTATAGCAGAGTACACAAACGTATCGTGGGATTTACTGTAACGTAAAGGTTTAAAGCTGTTGTTTGCCAGTAACTATTAACCAAAATACGTGGTTCAGTCACATTCATGTGACCACCGCCTATGTTCTCCGTCCATATGCAACAGCAACAGGTGGCAACACTAGTGGTTGAGGGTATATAAAATGGAACACGGTGCAGTCATCGTAATGCGGATACGAAACGATTTATCTGACTTCCAAAACGGAAAGATCAAAGTAATTCGGGCTAAGGATGGGAGCATTTCCGAAACCACTGTTTGTAAACTCGTCACGTAACGCCGTGGTGAAGTATACCGTGAATGGCCAAATAGTGCTATCAAAACCCGGCGCCGAGGCAACTGTGGTACACCACCGGGCCATAGATGACAGGGGTGAACGATGGCTGCAGAGATGTGTGCGGGTGAATAGCTGTAGAGCAACTGACCATGTAACTGAACCAAGGGCCTGCCAACAGCGTCTTCCCAACGCCCGTCAAGCGAACGTTGCTGCATGTGGGCCTCCGCAGCAGGTGCTTCGTTCTAGCACCCGTGGTGACTGCTGTCCATCGGCGATGAAGGCTGGAATTTGAACTGTACGTGCACTGAGTGGCGACAGTGACCCACGTTTTATGCACCACCCAATAGATGGCCGTTGGCGTGCACGGCCCTGCAACAGTCCTCGGAAGGGTGATCTCGTCATTCTGGAAGGAATCAACGCAGGTATGCACCTACTCTAGCGACCATGTCCACCATTCGGAACCTCATTATTCCAATAAATTTGAATCTAGCATCTGCTTCTCCTACGGTGTCATTTGTGTTGCCGTCCACACAGAAACGTCTAGGTAGTTAAAGATTTTCAGTTTTCCTACTGCCGATCGCACAGTCAAACTATCTCGGACCTTCTCATATAACTACACTCCTGGAAATTGAAATAAGAACACCGTGAATTCATTGTCCCAGGAAGGGGAAACTTTATTGACACATTCCTGGGGTCAGATACATCACATGATCACACTGACAGAACCACAGGCACATAGACACAGGCAACAGAGCATGCACAATGTCGGCACTAGTACAGTGTATATCCACCTCTCGCAGCAATGCAGGCTGCTATTCTCCCATGGAGACGATCGTAGAGATGCTGGATGTAGTCCTGTGGAACGGCTTGCCATGCCATTTCCACCTGGCGCCTCAGTTGGACCAGCGTTCGTGCTGGACGTGCAGACCGCGTGAGACGACGCTTCATCCAGTCCCAAACATGCTCAATGGGGGACAGATCCGGAGATCTTGCTGGCCAGGGTAGTTGACTTACACCTTCTAGAGCACGTTGGGTGCCACGGGATACATGCGGACGTGCATTGTCCTGTTGGAACAGCAAGTTCCCTTGCCGGTCTAGGAATGGTAGAACGATGGGTTCGATGACGGTTTGGATGTACCGTGCACTATTCAGTGTCCCCTCGACGATCACCAGTGGTGTACGGCCAGTGTAGGAGATCGCTCCCCACACCATGATGCCAGGTGTTGGCCCTGTGTGCCTCGGTCGTATGCAGTCCTGATTGTGGCGCTCACCTGCACGGCGCCAAACACGCATACGACCATCATTGGCACCAAGGCAGAAGCGACTCTCATCGCTGAAGACGACACGTCTCCATTCGTCCCTCCATTCACGCCTGTCGCGACACCACTGGAGGCGGGCTGCACGATGTTGGGGCGTGAGCGGAAGACGGCCTAACGGTGTGCGGGACCGTAGCCCAGCTTCATGGATACGGTTGCGAATGGTCCTCGCCGATACCCCAGGAGCAACAGTGTCCCTAATTTGCTGGGAAGTGGCGGTGCGGTCCCCTACGGCACTACGTAGGATCCTACGGTCTTGGCGTGCATCCGTGCGTCGCTGCGGTCCGGTCCCAGGTCGACGGGCACGTGCACCTTCCGCCGACCACTGGCGACAACATCGATGTACTGTGGAGACCTCACGCCCCACGTGTTGAGCAATTCGGCGGTACGTCCACCCGGCCTCCCGCATGCCCACTATACGCCCTCGCTCAAAGTCCGTCAACTGCACATACGGTTCACGTCCACGCTGTCGCGGCATGCTACCAGTGTTAAAGACTGCGATGGAGCTCCGTATGCCACGGCAAACTGGCTGACACTGACGGCGGCGGTGCACAAATGCTGCGCAGCTAGTGCCATTCGACGGCCAACACCGCGGTTCCTGGTGTGTCCGCTGTGCCGTGCGTGTGATCATTGCTTGTACAGCCCTCTCGCAGTGTCCGGAGCAAGTATGGTGGGTCTGACACACCGGTGTCAATGTGTTCTTTTTTCCATTTCCAGGAGTGTATACACATTAGTCTGCGCATACATCATACTGCCAGGACACGGTTAGATGTCCGTATAACTTCGTGCTTGTACACTCCATCGACGGGAGTTGCAATCATTTGTGGCAGGACGGGTACCAGAGTGCATTAGTGTTGTTGCCAGGCCTCGTAGGTTATGCAAGGGGCACGAACAGCGTAGTTGTTGCTTACTCACTTGATGGCGTTATCAGCACCAGACAGTGTTTGGAAGGGGTCACAGTGTGGGTCTCCACTTGGCCGGCCAGTCGAATCGTGAAATACCTATATTTTTAAGGTACTTGGGTGTATCAGTAATTGGGTGCACCAGTACTCTGCTATTGGACTGCGTGGGAATGCAAGGACAGGCAGACTCCTTAATTCTCCAGTCGACCGCTCTGATCACCACAAAGGAGGACCGCAGTATTGTTTAGCAAGCATACCATAGCTCCATAACGTCTGTACCAGCCATCCGGGAAGTAGTAATGAGCTGCCCGCTACAGTCTGTGTCAATCCGCGTTATTGGTCGGAAACTAGCGGTAGTTTAACTAGAACTTACTGTCCTATGCATCGGATGCATAAACAGCTGCCTTTGGAGTGGTGCTGTGACCGCGAAGCATAAACTGCTACTGAATGGCGTCGTGCTGTGTTAAGCGATAAATGGCGGTTTTGCACTATCCCGGATGGCGACCGTGGGAAAGTACGGAGACGACAAGGAGAGACGCCCCATTCATCACATGGAGAGTGCCTCTCCATGTGTTCTACGTCGCTATGTGGGGAACCGTCAGGTACGACTTCCGGTCAGGTCTGCTAGCGATTGAGGAAACTGCGACACAAAAGTATGTCAGGGACATCTCAAGTCACAATATGTTACCTCTTATGCTGCAGTATCGCAGTGGCACTATTCAACAAGACAATGCTCGTTCACACGTGGCTCATGTCTCCTTGAGGTGTATGCGAGATGCTGAGGTACTTCTGCGACCAGCATGAGCCCCATCTCTGTCCCCGATAGAGAACCTGATCCAACGTCAATTCCGTCGTAGTGCCGGTATCCAGAATATGAAAGACTAAATCTCGAGAGAAAATACAACGGCTTTATGGCACCCTTCGCGGCCGAGTCAGTGAATGTATCCTCGCCGGTGCGGTGAAATGTTTTACTGATGAGTGAGCTCATGCTGCCAAGTTCTTCCTAAATTTGACCCGACTTCTTTATCACTGTAATAGCATCAAGTAATCACATACCCTCTCAACTCGTGTGGTTTTATTTGAATTCCTCCTCCCCCTCTATATGCCCTTTTCGTAATATTTATCTTTAATTAATTAATTAACTCATTCATTTATTTATTTTTTGCAACATGATGTATGATGCTGCCCGCAAAGAATTCCTGCCCCGTGCCAATCTCTTCATCTCAGATTAGCATTTGCAACCTACGTCCTCAATTATTTGCTGAATGTATTCCAATCTCTGTTTTCCTCTACAGTTTCTACCATCTACAGCTCCCTCTAATACTATGGAAGTTATTCCGTGATGTAATAAATGTCTTACCATCAAAATGGTTCAAATGGCTCTGAGCACTGTCAGACTTAACTTCTAAAGTCAACAGTGCCCTAGAACTTAGAACTACTTAAACCTAACTAACCGAAGGACATCACACACATCCATGCCCGAGGCAGGATTCGAACCTGCGACCGTAGCGGTCGCGCGGTTCCAGACTGAAGCGCCTAGAACCGCTCGGCCACTCTAGCCGGCCTCTTTCCATCCTGTGCCTTCTTCTTGTCAGTGATTTCTATACATTAATTTCCTTGCAGATTTTCCGAAGTACCACCTCATTCCCTACCTTACCAATCAACCTAATTTTCAACCTTCTTCCGTACCACCACATCAGAAATGCTCCTATTCTCTTCTTTTCTGGTACTCCGCAGTCGATGTTAACAGCCTAACAATGCTGTGCTCCAGAAGTACATTTTTAGAAATTTCTCCTTCAAATTAAAACCTAGTAGTCGTCTCTTGATCCGACCGTCATCAGTTATTTTGCTGCCTTGGCAACATAATTCTTTAACTGCATCTATTTCACCAATTCTGATGTTAAGTTTCTCGCTGTTCACTTTTCCGCTACGTCTCATTACTTTCATTACTTTCGTTTTTCTTCGATTTATTCTCAGTCCATATTCATTACTAGGACAGTTGATACTTTTAAAAATATGGGAATCAGATATATCGAAATTAAAAATACTAATTATATACGCTATCGATATATAGAAACAATTATCGATGTATGTATGTTTAAGTATTGATATTCTGTACATCAACAACTAGCAGCCTGCTTATTCCTCTCAGAGCAAGAATTGAAAGGAAAACTATGGCGATAACCACTTTACTAACAATAGTAGCTGCCGGTAAGTGGCGCAATAAAATGTGTCCACTGGGTACGTCGTTCGGTTTCATCACATACTGGATTTGTCTGGAACACTTCATGTCAATTCCCCTGCTATTTTCATTTTTGCAAACGCCATCGACCTAGCAGTTGTGATGCCGAAATCGTGTGGTGATGTTAAACATTGCAGTTTCTATTGGCAGCTCCGAGCGCCGATTACATCACTATTTCTCCTCGCACGTCGCCGCCCCACTTTTGTTCATCATTATCAGCAACCGTTTTTGAAGAATGCCGATGTGAGGAAATAGCACACTAGTTGCGTTAAAAATTGTTTTTTAACGCAAATGGTGTGCTATTTCTTCACATCGGATATCTCGTTATTCTATTCGCCGCCGCCATCGGTCATCATCTTTGTGCCATCTATACTTGCTTCACAGAGTCAAAGAGAAAGACTGGACGCAATGGAAACTCAAAAAGTAGTAAAACTCCTTCCCGCAGTGATAGTAAAATTACGTTCTACTACAATTTAAAAAAATAAAAACAACTTGAAATATTTATTTAAAATTGCGAAAAAACTATGAAATATAAAAATCGGCGCCCCACATTACAACTTCGATGTCGATACATCGGGTAGCAAAATATGCCGATGTACTTCGACGTTTTTTTGGAAAAAGTACCGATAGATCGACATCTAACCCACAGCCCTATTCTGTACTCATCAAACCGTTCTCTCCATACAACAAATCCTGTAATTTTTCTTAACTTTCATTAAGGATAGCATTGTATTCTGTGAATCTTATCAGTGACATCCTTTCACGTTAAATTGTAATGCAACACTTCCTTTTATTTCTGGCAGTCCTTATTCGATGTGTAGGGGTGAAAGACTACGACCCTGCCTTACGCCCTTTCTAATCATAGCACTTCGTTCTTTGTCTCCCACTCTTACTGTTTCCTCTTGGCTATAGTACACACTGTACAGTATCCGACCTTCCCTATAGCTTATCCCTATTTTTCTTAGGATTTTGAACATCTTGCACCATTTCACACTGTCGAACACTTTTTCGAAACGACAAATCCTATGAACGCATATTGATTTCTCTTTAGTCTTCTTCCATTATTAATTGCAACTTCAAAATTGCCTCTTCTGTGCCTTGAACTGTCCTAACCGATCGTCATCTAATACATCCCCAATTTTCCATTCTTGCATATATTATTCTTGTATGCAACTTGGTTCCTGTTAAGCTGATTGTGCGAAAATTCGGCGCACTTATCAGCTCTTGCAATCTTCGGAGTGGCGTGGAAGATGTTTTCCGAAAGTCAGATGGTATATAGCCAGACTCATACATTCTACGCACCAACGAGAATAGCCGTTTTATTGCCACTTCTCCGAATGGTAGAAATTATGGTTGAATGTTATCTATCCATTCTGCCGTATTCGATCTTACGCCTTCCAAAGCTCTTTTAAATTGTGGTTCTAATACTGGGTCCCCTATCTCATGTATATGGACTCCTGTTTGTTCTACTGCCACGCCATCAGACAAGTGCTCGGCCTCATAGAGGCCCTCAGTATACCCTTTCCACCTATCCGCTCTCTCTTCTGAATTTAAGTGTAGAATTCCCATTGCATTCTTAATATTACCAACCTTACTTGGAATTTCACCGAAGATTCTTTTGACTTTTCTATATGCTGAGTCAATCTTTCAGACTCATTTCTTTTTCGATTTCCTCACACTTTTCACGCAGCCATTTTGCTTTAGCTTCCCTGCACTTCCTGTTTATTTCGTGACTAAGTGATTTGTATTTCTGTATTCTTGAGATCCGCTGAACATTCTTGTACTTCCGATCACGCGAAGTATTTTTTCTGTTACCCACTGCTTCTTCGCAATGACCTTCTTTTTACCTATGTTTTTCTTTCCGACCTCTATGGGTGCCCTTCTTAGGAACGTCCATTCCTCTTCAACTGAACTACCTACTGAACTACTCCTTATTGCAGTATCTATAGACTCAGAGAAGTTCGGGTTTATCTCTTCATTTGTTAGTACTTCGTATCCCACTTCTTTGAACACTAATTCTTCCTGACTAGTCTCTTAAACTTCAGCCTATTCATCATTGCTACTAAACCGTGATCTGAATCTATATCTGCTCCTGGGTACGCCTTACAATTCCGTATTTCATTTCAGATTCTCTGCCTGACCATGATGTAGTCTAACTCAAATGTTCCCTCATATCCCGGTCGTTTCTAAGTATACCTTCTCCTCTTGTGATTCTCGAACAGAGTATTCGCTTTTACTGGCTTAAATTTACTGTACATCTAAATTCATCTGTCTCCTCTGTCATTCCTAGTAACAAGCCCATTTCTCCTGTGACCCTTTCTTCTATTCCTTATCCCGCAACCACATTCCAGTCACCCACGACTATCAGATTTTCATCTCCCTTTACGTATTGAATTACTCGTTCAATAATGTCACATACTTTCTCTGTCTCCTCAACTTCGGCATTCGACTTGAGAACGTAATCCTGAACTGTCGTTGTCGGTGTTGACGTGTTGTCGATTCTGAAGAGAATAACCCTATCAGTGAACTGTTCACAGCATTCACTTTCTGCATACCTTACTATTCCTAATAAATCCTTTTCCTGTCGTACCACATTCTGTTGCTGTTGATAAGACGCTATACTCATCTGACCAGAAGTCCTTGTCTTCCTTTTGTATGTCCATCCTTTTGGCAGAAGGTCTTTCGGACGATGGCCGTTTAGTATTGTGACAAAATAAAACACTACAGCCGCCTTTATGACTTGATTTTATTTTGTTGCAACCAGTTTCAGCTCTTCAATGTGCCATCTTCAAGCTGAGTTGATGCGGTGCTGGTTGATATGATCAAAAACAAAACAAAAAAAAAAAGAGAGAGAGAGAGAAATTATCACAAAATTTCATCCTTCGAATACATCCAGCAGAAAAAGGACGTTAAAGAGTGGCAATCTGGCAACACTGTAACCAGTTATATGATAACTATCTCTGTCAGCACGTATTAGTCATTCTGTTCAGTTAGTGCAGTGGATAGAATTTTAGGTTAGCATGCAAGAGGTCGGTGGTCCAATACTAGGTTGAGTGATATGTTTTTATTTGGTAAATGTAGTCCAGGTGGAACAGTATCTGGCATCTTAATCGTCAACAGCGATTGCAGTGGGTCCTCCAGAAAACAGCCGGCACGGGTGGCTGACCGGTTCTAGGCGCTGCAGTCTGGAACCGCGCGACCGCTACGGTCGCAGGTTCGAATCCTGAACCTCCAGAAAGCAATTGCACTTACATACTACAATCGTAGAAATGGAAGACTGGTCAGCATTGAAAGACGCCTTTTCCACTTCGTGGGCGTGAATTTATTCGCATCACTTCATCTACTAGATGACAAACCTGTTTTGTTCGTACCTTCTTTCAATGATCCCCTAGATTAGTACCAACTATTATTCTTGCCTCGTTAAGGTCCTTTTCATTTTGTTAGGGCGTTATGTTACCAGGAGGACTAGCAACGTGCTTTGCGAATAGTGTACAAACTCGGTTATTATTTTATGTATTATCACCATGGTCCCACTAATTATGCTTTTCAACACTGAGTCTTGTTATCACATGTTGTTTAGTACACATCACAAGACATTATTATTATTATTCTATCGACGGGATTATGGAAACATCACTTCTATTACCGTTAGGGAAACAGTGTATTTCCAAACTGAACATTTCACAATCAGCGGTGTCGGGATGGATCATACAGAATAATATCTGACAGAGGGGTAATACACATTAGGTGGAAGAGCAGGTAGGACTGACGGTGTGTTTATACTGTGTGGGCTGTCCACCAGACAGCGACTAGATGCGAGCAGAGTAACGCACCCTTGACAGATTCCAATGTACATGCGTACATGTAAACCTCTAAACCAGTGTGACAGACGTATGGCATAAACAAACGCTGAATACGTGGATATGCTTCTGGTCCTTGGTGCATCTGATAACCGGGCTGGTGTTGCTGCTTGTGAATATGCTGCTACATATCCTCGTCGACGCCATCCAGATAAAAATGTGTTTCATCGTCTGGAGCTGCGCCTCCGGGAGTCAGATTTTCTCCTTCCACCATCGCGTGACAGAGTTAGTCCACGGTCTCGCCGTATTCCGAGGAAGTATTCTGTTGGTCTTACACCAAGAACCTCAGCGATGTAAACGTAGCGTAGCACGGCAGCTGCGTGTCTTGCAACACACGGTCGTTAACGTGCTGCACAAGCATGGATTGCACCCATATCATTATGCTTTCACGCAACACCTGTATCCTGCAGATCGCCATCAGCTGATGCAATTCTGTGAATGGTTCTGACAACAGGAAGCCAACGATGACTTCGTGAACATCATAATATTGTCGGATCAAGCAGCATTCAGTCGTGAGCGTGTCTTCAATATGCACAATGCCAACCACTGATGAGTGGTTAACCCGTACGCCACCCGCGATCGTGGATATCAAGTTCGCTTTGGTATCAACGTCTGGTTCGAAATATTGGGCGACTGTAGTCTGGGCCCCTTCATGTTGCCTGACTGGTTGACTGCATGAAGGTGTCATGCATTCCTCTCAAACTATCTACCTGGTGCGCTGGAAGATGTTCCACTACATGTTCGGCAGAGGATATGATTCCAACATTATGGTGCACCTCCCCACTCTGGAATTAATATGCGACAATATTAGGACAGAACATTTCCAGGGAAATGTCTCCGACATAGAGGTCCAGTTGTATGGCCACAGCACTCACCTAACCTAAATCCTCTGGATTTCCTCCTGTAGAGACACTTGAAGGAGCACGTATACTCTACTCTGCCGACGAATGTGGAAGAATTGGTAGCTCGTGTTCATGTTGCTCTTGTTACTGTGGACACAGCTTTGCTGCGAAGGGTCCAGAGCTGTAAGATCCGGCGGCTTGCGCAATGTTTGGATGTGCAGCGAGTTCGCTTTGAGCATGTGTTGTTCTGAGGACAACGTATTTTGTTGTGAAGGTTATGCGGTCAGTAATATAGACATTATTATTGTCACTTGTTGCTAATGTGCGAAATCTGAGCTTCATATTACATGTAGTACGAATGACAAGTAGATGTTGTGGTATTATACTGTGCTATGATCTTTAGCATCTCGAAATTGATACTGTTTTTGTCGTTATCCCTTTCTCTGACAGGTTGTTTATTTCAACTGTCTTCTTCTTATTTGTCTAACCACTTACTTGTTATGTTCAGGGTCACTAAATGTTGTAAATTTAGGATACATGTGACCTAAGAAACGGTTCATATTACAGTATGAAACATGAGAATGATATTAGCAAATAAAAAATAAAAAAATGCTCCCCAACAGAGAATCGAACGCTTGACCTCCTGCGTGCTAACCCCAAACTCCATCCCCTGCACCAACTGTACGGCAGGAATAATACGTGCTGCCAGACGTAGTTACCACACATGTGATTACAGCGTTGCCAGGTTGCCACTCTTTAACGTCTTTTTTCTGACAAATGTACTCGCTGGACGATATTTTGCGACAGACATTTTCTTGTCGCTGGCATGTGAGGAGTCGCGCTGCGAAGCCCGAGTGCGCCAATTTCGCTTCACCCTGTATATCACATCATTAGATGTTAGCATAACTGGATACGTATCCAGTTATGCTGGCAACTGATGTGATATACATAGGTATCATATCGACACGTACTGCATCAACAACTGCCTGAAGACGGCGCATTGAAGTGCTGAAACTAGTTGCAACAAAATAAAATCATTAGGACAGTTTTAGGTATTTTATTTTGTCACAATCCTAGCCTTCTTTCCATATCACTTCACTGATGGCAACTATATCCGGACTGAGCCTTAGAATTTGCCTTTTATTTTCCAATTTTCTAGCTTGTCTATCACATTAAAACTTTTGGCATTCCACGTCCCGACTCGGAGAACCTTATCTTTCCGTTGGTTATTCAATTTTTTTCTTATATTTCTCCCTCTTGGCAGTCCACTCCCAGAGATTCGAAGAGGGGGGGGGGGGGGGTGGGGTGGTGGAACTAGTCCGGAATCTTTTGCCAGTGGAGAGACAATTACAGGCCACATGTCCTGTGGATACTCATTATGTGTCTTAAATGCAACGGTTTCTATTGCCTTCTGCATCCTCATGACGTTGATCATCGCTGATTCTTGCACCTTTAGGAGTAGTTTACCACTCCAATGGCAAGAGAGTACCCTGAAACTCTGTCTGCTGCTCTGGCCGTTGACTGAATGAGGGTGATTTCTTATGCCTGAAGTCATCAGCCGCCTTTGCTTTTTTTGTTAGACAGTGTATCTATGTTAAGAGTCACCTGCCAATATTCTGTGGTGTCACCGCCAGACACCACATTTGCTAGGTGGTAGCCATTAAATCGGTCGTGGGCCGTTAGAATACGTCGGACCAGCGTGTCGCCACTATCAGTGATTGCAGCCCGAGCGCCGCCACACGGCAGGTCTAGAGAGACTTCCTAGCACTCGCCCCAGTTGTACAGCCGACTTTGCTAGCGATGGTTCACTGACAAATTACGCTCTCATTTGCCGAAACGATAGTTAGCATAGCCTTCAGCTACGTCATTTGCTACGACCTAGCAAGGCGCCGTTACCAGTTACTATTGATGCTGTAAAACATACCTCACGCCAGCCTGCGTGAGCTTAAACGCGTGCCTTTCGGCTTCCTCATAGTGGCTTGGCTGTCTTGCCAAGCCACAACATATTTCATGGCGCTGAGTATGTGGAAATGTCTGTATCACGTAACAAGTTCCTTACGATGTCACCTCCTCGAATACAACTGCTTCGTCTTTGAGCAGGGTCGCAGGGCTAATGTGCGCATTCTCCACCAAGTCCTTCATATGTACCGTGTACTGGCCCTGTCACATTGCCTTGAGAAAAACCGAATATTTATTTAGTGTTGATTCCTCGTCAAGCGAACGTGGGCTCCCCTATAACTGTCTTGGTAGTTGTAGCTAGCAATTTTTCTTGTACCTCATGTTCTATAAACCTTTTTTTTTTTTTGTGGGGTAGCATGGTTAACAGGTTCGACACCTTTCTTTCCTAGGGGTTTCAATATTTTGCTGATTGTTCTTCAGGGAGATTTAATTTTATAGCTGCAATAATACAAACAACTTTATTCGTCAACCTCTTTCCACTTATCTTTCATTTTTTAATATAAAAGCAACGATAAAACGAGTACATCGGTATAATACTCAAACAATACATTTTTGCCTTTATTGTTAATAATTCGCTTGTAATATTTCTTACGTGACAAATAGCGCGTTAAATACCAATTTAAAGATTTCCTGGGTCGTAAGAAGGATTTTATGAGTCATTAGATAACTCTTCATTTGTGCTTCTATCAGCAGGTTTCGTCCTTTTCCTAGCTTGCCTCTTCATATCCTGTTTCCTTTCAGCATTCCTCTTCCAATGATTGTCTATGAATCACATAGTATAGTTCATTATTTTCAATAGGAGATGGCACTGATATTCCCATTTCGGATATGGCAAAGTGTAGGGTATACTCTGTCTACAGATATTGAATCTTTATGTGGATTATGATCGAAGGGACCAGACACTCGGTACAAAGAGAGCAGGCAGAAAAAAATCTAATATGTTTATAAGTATGTTCACAATCAAGCAAAAGCCGTCATGGTCATTATAAACGAACTTTTCAGAGATCTGTCTGATACTGGATTATCACAAAAATAATGTCTTCATGGTTGTACACCGAATCAGAATGAGCTTACGAAAAATGTGATGGGGTACAGAATTCTGGCCCTCAGGTCACTGATGCTTCCTTGCACAGGAAGTCTCGTAACTTACACAACATCATTGCTGCAAGTAACGTTGTTAGAATTGTTACAAAAAAATCGTTATTTCCCATCTTGGAGCTTTCTTCTTTTTAAACATATTGCTAAACTGAGGCCCTCATCACACGACATTATTATTATTATTTAACTGAGTCATGTTTGAACTGAAGTAACAATGCAGTTCACAAAGTAGTAACAGAGCTGTTACATCTTCCTGTACCTTCAGAACAATTTTAATTAACTATGGAAATATGTTCCACAGATATATTATCGGTGGAATTACAGAAAAGTAAGAATTGCCAAGGATTACAGATTTTTTTCAGAGACAATATCTCTACAAATCTATGTCAGCATACGTTTTGAAAATACATTGAAAACACATAAATGTAGTTAAACACCAAATGCATGAGTAATTTTTAAGAGGAAAGCGTTCAAGGTCGTTCCGCGATGATGTTACAAGCTTTCTGGGATGTTGGAGAAGGGGAAATGTATCAGTTTGAGGTAAGGGACCTCTGTCCGGCAAGTGAAAATCATTCTGACACCTTTGATAACGGACCTTTTCTATTGCTCTCATATTTTGGGCGGAGGTAGTATGCATCAAAACCAGAAAAAGATGTCCGGTAAACATGAGCTCGGAAGTGAATACCTAAACAGCTATCAGCGCTTGGTCATCTTTCCTACTGTGAAACAATTCTCTTTCTACTGAACAAGTGTTCATAGCTTTTAAGGTATGCATTTTGGAGCCCCTAAAATCGACTGACTATTTTTTCTTGCTTTGGTTCACACTACCTCCTCCCAAAATATGGAAACCAAATAGCTCGTAGAGAAGAAGTCCAAAGTCAGAGGTATCAGAAAGATTTTCGCTTACAGCTTTCGATTCGGTCGTTTCCGAACCAAGATCCTTTACTTCAAACTGATACGTTTACCCTTCTTCATCATCTCTGAAAGTTTGTAATATCATCACGGTATCACCCTGCGTATTTTATCATGCAAAATACTGACAAAAAACCGAATTTTCGTCTTTTTTTCTGAGTTCGTGTTTGCTTCAGATAGATTTCTGTACAGAAATTAGTTTCGACTATTAACGATTCGTCATTATAGCACTTTTTGGTGATTATTTTCGACGTTCTTGAAATTCTACGACAGACTTACGTCGTTGTTATAGGACTGTAATCATGTGTGTCTGAGATCGTTCTTGAGTAGGGGAACAACCAGTGCCTTCAGGCAAATGCCAGGATGGTTCCCACTGAATGGCCGCAGCCTATTACTTCATCCTTGTCACACTAGACCTGTATGTATGTAGTTACTCGTACAGAAGGATTATGTTATTTCTGTTGCTCTTAAATTGTAATATGCCCAATGACCTCATGAAAGTAATCTGCATATGTATGCTACAACAACTACTAGTATTACTACTACTACAAATGTTTCCAGTTAAGTGAAACATTCCGTAGTTCCAGCGATCTGCAATAAAATGCTGCTAGAAGGCGAGTGAGTTCTTTGACATAATCTGTATAGAGGCCTAGAGGCATGTCATTTTCTCCAATCACCATTCTTTTGTCGATGATCTTACAAGGGGAATTCACGGAGTTGCCTTCTTCAGTATCATTCAGAGACACAGAATTTAAAGTTCAGTGACCGGAAATCAATTTCCTGAAGCATTACGATCCAATTCTTTAAAAAATATCTTTGAAAAAATCACATTTGAACATCAGAATGTTTCCAAGCACTTTGTCGGTAGCTGACTTAAATAAAAAATTTTAAAAAATGCGTAACGTAAAAGTGTTGTAACGCTAAAGTGATTGGCTCTAATTGGCTTTTAACTTTCATGTAAATTCCGTATTTATTAACAAGCGGAAATGTTAATTGACAAACTTTGAATAATATGTTTTTAATGAAAGTAAAATCTTTTTCTATTTGATTACTAATGGAATGAAAAAGACGAGTACGTACAACGAATTCCATTTTAGCCACACAGTCCATGACTGCAGCGCCCTAGACCGCTCGGCTAACCCCGCGCGGCGTGATGATATGATTAAGGTAATTACAGTTAGCATAAATGCAACTAAACAGACATTGTTCCCGCGCTCCATATCTGAATGGAACGGTAATAAGCCCTAATAACTGGTACAATGGGACATTCCCTTTGCGACGCACTTCACTGTGGTTTTCAGAGGATACGTGTAGATGTAGACGTAGATGAATACAGCTGTTTTCATTTAACAATAAAGTATTTCGCATTTGTGTATAAAATTTTAATTAATTTCCATAATATCAGTAACTAAAAATAAAAATGTTAATTTTATCAAAAAAAGTTATGATTCAGATGTACAGGAAAAACTGCTGCTAACGATATTCGAACCAGGGACTTTTCGATTACCAGACTCGTACGTAATGCACTCTAGTTCCGGCAGTTCCGCTATAAAGTTTGAATTGTTTTGGAATTAACAGTGCCGCGCGAAGTGGCTGCGCGGTTGGAGGCGCCATGTCACGGATTGCGTGTCCCCTCTCGCCGGAGGTTCGAGTCCTCCCCCGATTATGGGTGTGTGTGTGTTGCACTTAGCATAAGTTAGTTTAATCAGTGTTTAAGTCTAGAGGCCGATGACCTCCGCAGTTTGGTCCCATACCTATTTACACACATTTAAACTTTTTTTTTTTTGATTAACAGTGCTTGAAGGTATTCTAATCTTCAAAGGCGATTTTATCAACTTTTCTTCGAGAACTCCGTCGTACTGTTTTAATAAATCGATGTCTACGCACTGACCTTGAAAGCCTGTAAGAATGAAAAAAAAAATCGAAGGGGTTGTGTCAGTAAGTTAGTTGAATTTTTGCTGGCTCAAAATGGTTCAAATGGCTCTGAGCACTATGCGACTTAACTTCTGGGGTCATCAGTCGCCTAGAACTTAGAACTAATTGAACCTAACTAACCTAAGGACATCACACACATCCATACCCTAGGCAGGATTCGAACGTGCGACCGTAGCGGTCGCTCGGTTCCAGACTGTAGCGCCCTGAACCGCACGGCCACTCCGGCCGGCGAATTTTTACTCCCCAGTGATTTCAGTATCTGCCATTTCATATGTTTTTCGTTGCCAGCCCGAGATAAATGGCACATATAGGCATACAAAATGCCTAATCATAACACCCTGAGCCGTCTAAATTTCCGGTTGTTATTTTATTTGAGCAACCAATTTCAGCGCTACATAACGCCATTTTCTTGCTCCCTGATCGACGTGCAGGAACAATCCCGCCTCTGGTCCAGTCAAAATGGGGGCTAGCATTCAGTGACTAGTATCCGTAGAAATATTGGATCGTCACTTGCCGACACGTCAGTCAGGGAGCCTACAGATGGTGTAATTTAGTGCAGAAACTGGTGGCTCACATGAATTAACAACTGGAAGTTTAGAAGCCTCAAGAAGCTTTGATTTATTTTATATGAACAACCGAGGTCTCGCAACCATCTGTATAAAGATGGACTTAGAGAGATTGGCATACCGTCGGTCACCTTACAAAACCAAAAATGGCAGTTGTTCCAGACATTCAACGAAATGTGTCGGCCCGAGTCGCAGACTAAACATAAATGTCTGTGGTTCCTTCAAATCACTCGGCGTTCCGGCAATGCCACGGCATTCTGGGTGTCAGTAGTTCGGCTGTTGGGGTGACGGGTAGCCGCTACGACCTGCCGTCCGCTAAGTACGTGGGTAGATCACCTGCGGGCGGGCGGACGCGGACGGCGCGTTGTGAAAGCGCGAGGCATTTGTCCGGACCCACCGCAGCGATGCAGCCACCTCCACGCAGCTTTATAGACTTTGGGCGCCGCGCCTGCCGGCCTAATGCCGAGATTTATCTTTATGTCCCAAAATAATTTGCCGCGCTCATAAAACGTGACACCTAAAAGTATCAACATGGCCTTAAGCATCAAGCGGCACGACGTGTTTGCCGTCCCCCTCTGCACAATGACTACACTATTAGGAAAATCGTCTCTAATGTACGCTTGCCCCTAAAACACCGAATTAAGTAATGGTAGATAAATATTTTGAGGGAAAAGAAAAAAACACAGCGTGTCATGCCTGGGCCTCCCGAGGAGCCAAATCGCGTGCCTTGCTGGAGGCTGGCGAAACTGACGAACAATTCCTCGCGTGCGGCCGGCGTTGACACAAAGACGCCCGCAGTACCTACACCACAAATATTCTCCTCGCACCAGAGTCCGTACACGAAAAGCTGAAAAAAAAACTCTAGATAAAATTTACTGACAGTCTTTCCCGCGCAGGAGAGAAATATGTTTCGGTGTCTTGCACGTTTTATTTATGCCAGAGAGTGCTTTCAGTCAGGTGTAACAAAAGAGCTCTTCCTTGCAATCCCGGTTTATGAAACAAGGGTCAAGTCTATAAAACTGCGCGCTGTGGACGGTATTTCACAGAAATGGCCGCGTTCGATGTTATTGCCGCGTTGCAGCGCCGCGGAATGGGTGTTTACAGCTAAGCGCTCAGACACATAAATACTTTGGAACGCGGCCCGATTAAAACCTCGCGGCCCGCGTCACGTTGCCCGGCGGCCGGCGCTGAAGTTTCCGGTATCGCCGGCGGCGCTCGCACTCTCCGTTGGCGAGAGCAGGCCACTGACAATGAGTCACTCTCCACTCGGTTCCTCTCCAGATCGTAGACCCAGATCTCGCTGTTCCCACAACTTTCTGTGCGAGGCCGACACTTGCCTTCGCAAATCTGGAATCGGCGAGGTTTAAAAACGAGTAAAATTCTAAACATGGTTGCGATTCAGCAACTGTGTAAATTTGAAGAGGTTGAAAAAGTCAGCCAACCAGTTGCAAACCAAAGGTTTATTTAGCTTTTGATATTTATAAAAATATCTTCTTGAGAAGGTGTGGGCCTCGTTACATCATATGGTGGTAAATTACGTTGGCTAAAACCGAGCAGCTCTTTTCGTATATAAAATTGATATAAAAACCAGAAGCACCACGTACCATGGCTTAAGACAACAGCTAGATTACATCCAGCGTACGTCTGAATAATGGCACTCCTTTTATGATTTTGTGCAGACAAGAGACTTTACCAGTGGACGAATGCATGTGTGCATTTATTTTGACGTAAGCTGAATGTAATCTGGCTGCTGTCTCGAGCCATGACATGTGGCGTTTCCGGTTTTTATATCAATTCTATATACGACAAGAACCGCTCGGCTTCATCTAATGTAATGCCCGCCACGATAGCTGAGTGGCGATTGTTGGGCAACACCTAAAAATTTGTCCCGTCACGGTCGCCAATTGTGATTCATTTTTTGGAAGGCCTAACTGCCCAATAATAAAACGCCGGCACGGTAGCTCAGCTGTCAGAGAGCTGGTTGGCCTCTGTAATAAAAAAACTGAGTGGAAGGATCAACAAACGAACTTGAACGGATGTCACGTGACGTCCGCAACGACGAACATAAAAAAAAAGAAATAGTGGCTATAGTGACGGATTGCCGTCCTACGGGACCGGGTTCCATTCCCGGCTGGGTGTTGTGTTGTCTTTATCGTCATTTCACGCCCATCCGACGCTGAGGTCGCCCAGTGTGGCGTCGAATGTAATAAGACTTGCACCAAGGCGCCCGGACCTGCCCCGCAAGGGGCCTCCCGGCCAATGACGCCAAACGCTCATTTCCATTTTTCCATCTAATGTAATTTATGTACTGTAACAAGGCCCACCCCTTCCGAAGAAGATATTTTTGTAAATATCGAAACCTAGGTCAAGGGCTAAATAACACAACGCGTTGGCGGATTTCGTCAACATCTTCAGAAACCAATTTGGTGGGAACATTGTATGGTATGGCGAGTAAAATCTTTGAAGATAGTACAGTCGAATCGGGATCAGTTTTTCTTCTTTCGCCAGCTTTTTCCCATATCTTCGCCGGGTCCCCATGCTAACCTCGATTTGGCAGTGTTAGTGGTAGAGGGTGGACTAATGCCCTTCCTGTCCCCTACCCCTTCGCCTACGGGGCGAAATTGTGCACCCCATCTGTCTGCGTCTGGTGTTCTCCAATATGAAAGTGTGAGAATGTTTTCGCATTGTTTACGAATGCGTCGTATCTTGAAAAGTTGGTGTAAAAAAAGTTATTAACTCGTGTTTGCGTCTGGTTGGTACCTGCTAAATGTATAAAACGTATTCTGATGTTGAGTAAATCTCAATGCAGGGCTCCAGAACAACGGAAATTCGCAGAGCTCACGCCACACGATGCGAAATCGAGGCTAGCCAATCCATTAAACAATTGGCCTGCGAGAGAACAATCCACTTTCAAAGAAATTTACATCTGCTATTTGTCTGCAGCACAAAAGATTTCGATTAAAATGTTGGCATTGAATATTTTTAATCCTTGTCGTAGTCTGTTACTGCAATTACAGTACAAATGGACATATTAATTAACGTATCTGACTTTCTGATGACACTTATTGAAAACTCACAAGATAACACTTCTATCGGTATTAAGCCGCTGAACTAGAATATTATTTTCACAAATAACACTCTGACAATCAGTGTACCTTACAATGGATATGAATTTTGATGATAATTAAATTCATTGTTCCATCTGTGCACACGGATCGTTCGTCTGTCCTGCAACCTGTTGCTATTAGCAATACTGATCTGCCTGTCCAAAACCAAATTTCATTTACCGTACTTGCGATGTGCAATACTAGACGGTATCTCACTAATTTTCACAAAAATGCTTCTGCAGCACACAACACGCGATATGCAACGGGAGTATACAGAACACATTGATAATGGTAAGGAATGAAAAATGAGAAATTAAAGTTAACGGCCGATAAATGATAACAAAGACTAAGTATAGTTATGCTTCATTAACAACAATAAACTCTCTCAGAAAACCGAGCGAGGTGGCGCAGTGGTTAGCACACTGGACTCGCATTCGGGAGGACGACGGTTCAATCCCGTCTCCAGCCATCCTGATTTAGGTTTTCCGTGATTTCCCTAAATCGTTTCAGGCAAATGCCGGGATGGTTCCTTTGAAAGGGCACGGCTGATTTCCTTCCCAATCCTTCCATAACCCGAGCTTGCGCTCCGTCTCTAATGACCTCGTTGTCGACGGGACGTTAAACACTAACCACCACCATCTCTCAGAAAGTTATCGCAACGAGACAGGTTATAAAAGTATTTCTTAGTAACTTGCCGGCGTGCAGTTATACTTGAGACTTGTTTAAATTATAAGACAGTTCCGTGTGCTTCACTATAAAAAATTTTACACTAAACTTTAACCATACACAATATTCTAACAATAAGAAACTACACAATTACGAATACATAAAAAACTAAATTAGCTTGGAAAACTTCCCTTCTAACAATCTTGCGTTCATATCTTCTCAGTTTTACAAAATTTTTCCTCAGATATATTAATACATAGTTCTTTTCAAATAATGCTGCCTACACTACACAAACTGACCAGCTTCCATCCTTTTCAAAGCAAGAACATAGCCAGACAAACCTACACTAACTGCTACTCTCTTCAAAAAAGTAACCTCTATGACCAACAACTGTGGTCTCAGGAACAGACTTACAAAGAATGTGGTTATATTGATACTATGGAGGTAGAGTACATTTATCAGACTCACGACTTCCTGTACATTTGTGGGCAAAACTACTTGAAAATGTAGGCAAGTCGCAGAGTCCACTTTCAATTTGGGAAAGCGCCTAAAACCACCTCCAGACTCGTCGTTAATCCGCCGGGCTCAGTCGACCCACGACCGGCGTGCTTCCACGAATCACTGAAACGCCGTGCTAACGCGCGCGACTATCCGAGCTGATCGATCGAACCTGGACAACTGAGACCTGAAAACATGAAATTTTGACGGCGTAACGCGAGAACGATCCCATCAGTAATTCCTGAGTGAAGGCCTCTGGAATTATCCCAATTAGGATACATTAACAACAATCTGTTTCAATACCAAATGAGTGACCAGAATCGACTACCCACTTGGGCCACTAGGGCACAAACTAACGGCCGATATGCAGGGCTGAAGGATGTACTTGTTTCAGAGAGTTCTAAAACGATCATCATCCGTACGTTCCGACGCGATCGGTTTTGAGTCGGCTAATAACGGACAATTTCGTAATGGCTCAAGTGTAATCTCCATAGAGTCCATCGCTTACTACTGCGGCATTAACAGAAATGGAAATATAGGCATAGGTTCCTTCAACTCCCAAGTGCCACGAGGACCACCAAAGGCAACCAGCAGCCTCGTTAATCAGTTCAAAAGCTGCCGCATAAATTTAATCCACATTAATACACAGGGTGTTCCCGTAAAAGCGTGAAGAAATGTAATAGGACGCAGAAAACACTCCACTAAACAATTTGAGGCAGGGAACCTGGTGTCGTAGAAGCCAACTTAAAGAGATATGGAAGTACACCTGTCTACCGCTTTGTCTAGCAGTACTGTTTTCCAGCTTATGTACAACTAACATGCATATAAGTTTATGTGTACTGTGGTGTTCATTTACATGTACATTCTTTATTTCCTGCAAAGAAACAAGGGCCGGCCACTGTGGCAGAGCGATTCTAGGCTCTTCAGTCCGGAACCGCGCTGCTGCTACGGTCGCAGGTTCGAATCCTTCCTCGGGCATGAATATGTGTGATGTCCTTAGGTTAGTTAGATTTAAGTAATTCTATGTCTAGGGGACTGACGACCTCCGATGTTACCCCCCATAGTGCTTAGAGCCATTTGAACCATTTTTGAAAGAAACAAGGAGGATCAGCCTTATTACTTGGAAGACAGAACGTGCTATGAATCAACAACATGACGATGCACCGCCTCACTTCAATGTGGATGTCCCCAGTCATCTGAATGGGGTATTTCCTGGTCGTTGGTTTGGAAGTGGAGGTCCTATTCCATGGCATGCAAAGTCACCTGACCTGCATCCCCTTGAATATTTCCAATGGGGATATCCACAACACGGCCCACGAGTTATATGGGCCTCGCAACCAACTTGTGACGTCACACTAGTGGTCTGTCAGCCACACTTCGCAAACGTTCGGCTCTGTTTAGGGCCCATGGGAAATCGGTATATAATTGAAATGGTATCCACTGAAGTCCATAAGTTTGTAGTCTGCTATCGAGATCTTGCATGCATTTCAATGCGCGGTAAAGAATTGTTAAACACGTCTCAAATAGTTACTCGCTCACCACCGGAGATGGCGGCTGGCCCTCGAAACACCAACAGTGTCACGTGCTGTGACGTACTGTCTTTTCTAGTGGGCTCCGATCTGAAGTCACTTGTGTATGAGAACCCAGTGGATACAGGGATGGAATTAGTTGCCAGAATTGTAGATGCTTATGATGTGATTCGAAACACACCAGGGATATTTGTCAAGGTGCGTCAGAATCTTGTTCCCCGATGTCATGCTTGCATTGAGGTTGAAGGCAGTCAGTTTCAGCTCATTTGGTAAGGTAGAGCACAACTGGTACGTTCGTTGTGCCAGTGATGGTATTTGGAGTTAACTTTAACGAGAGTAAAAAAAAGCCTTACGCTGGCTTCTTCCATCCCAGGTTCCCTACATCAAACTGTTCAGTGGGTCATCCTCTATGTCCCGTTAAATTTTTGCACGCTCTTACGGAAACACCCTGCATAACAAGTAAGTCTGCACCAATATCAACCATGCCAACAGCTGCCTGGTTAATCTGTGCAGCACTTAAAAACCACAAAAATTGGGTCAACAACCACAACAACTCAAACGAATTCAATAGCTGCCCAGCTGGTCTGTGCAACACCGCAAACCATTAGTAAATTTAAGTAACAAACAGCTACAAAGCCAATGATCGCAATGGCTGGTCACCCGATCTGTGTACCATTTAAAACCTTGCAACGATTAATCCGCGTTAACATTTGAACACAAGTGCAAAGCCACTCAAGACAACCGTCAAAGAATTCCCTTCAAGGAACGGAAAAACCAGCACAACAACATCAAGGTGGCCCACAACACAACCTCCCGAAGCACACTCGCCAACAACATTCATCCATCTTCCTTGCCGCCGCAGGAGCCCCAAGCCTCTGCTGCCCTACGCAAGAGGGCACTGAATACATACTTTGCGAGCGACAGATCGAACCAGCGAGTCTTTCAATCGAAACCTCTAGCTGATCCCAGCCGAAAGGCGAGATATACGCTCGCGGCAAGTGCAATACGGCCAAATAGAAATGTAGAGATTTGGATACATCGTTCATCTACATAATAAAAATAACTCTATCTGATGCAGCACTAATGTCTGCGCAGACGACAACATTGCTATATCAAAACTGTTGAGGCTTTCGCGGACACTTGTTGTTGTCCTTTCAGTTGAGTTTCATGTCGTAATCTTCGGATGACTATAGTATAATTATTTTTCTGACTTTTTCCAGCACTAGTCGTGTACATCGTCAAACTTCGCTCTTCATTGCTGGTGGCAGAGTGGAGTAGGGCACATGGCCGGAGATTACATGAGAGTTGGGGCTTTAATAGTGGCAACTACACTACTGGCCATTAAAATTGCTACACCAAGAAAAAATGCAGATGATAGACAGGTATTCATTGCACAAATATTTTATACTAGAACTGACATGTGATTACATTTTCACACAGTTTGGGTGAATAAATCCTGAGAAATCAGTACCCAGAACAACCATCTCTGGCCGTAATGACGGCCTTGATACGCCTGGGCATTGAGTCGATGGCGTATACACGTACAGCTGCCCATGCAGCTTCAACACGATACCACAGTTCATCAAGAGTAGTGACTGGCGTATTGTGACGAGTCAGTTGCTCGCCCACCATTGACCAGACGTTTTAAATTGGGGAGAGATCTGGGGAATGTGCTGGCCAGGGCAGCAGTCGAACATTTTCTGTATCCAGAAAGGCCCGTACAGGACCTGCATCATGCGGTCGTGCATTATCTTGCTAAAATGTAGGGTTTCTCAGGGATCGAGTGAAGGGTACAGCCACGGGTCGTAACACATCTGAAATGTAACGTCCACTGTTCAAAGTGCCGTCAATGCCAACAAGAGGCGATCGAGACGTGTAACCACTGGCACCCCTTACCATCACCCCTGGTGATATGCCAGATGGCGATGACGAATACACGCTTCCAATGTGCGTTCACCACGATGTCGTCAAACACGGATGCGACCATCATGATGCTGTAAACAGTACCTGGATTCATCCGAAAAAATGACGTTTTGTTATTCGTGCAGCCAGGTTCGTCGTTGAGTACACCATCACAGGCGCTCTGTCTGTGATACAGCGTCAATGGTAACCGCAGCCATGGTCTCCGAGCTGATAGTCCATGCTCCTCGAAAGGTCGTCGAACTGTTCGTGCAGATGGCTGTTGTCTTGCAAACGTCCCCTTTCTGTTGAGTTAGGGATCGAGACGTGGCTGCACGATCCGTTACAGCCATGCGGATAAGATGCCTGTCATCTCGACTGCTAGTGATACGAGGCCGATGGGATCCAGCACGGCGTTCCGTATTATCCTCCTGAACCCACCGATTCCATATTCTGCTAACAGCCATTGGATCTCGACCAACGCGAGTAGCAATGTCGCGGTACGATAAACCGCAGTCGTGGTAGGCTACAATCCGGCCTTTATCAAAGTCGGAAACTTGATGGTATGCATTTCTCCTCCTTACACGAGGCATCACAACAACGTTTCACCAGGCAACGCCGGTCAACTGCTGTTTGTGTATGAGAAATCGGTTGGAAACTTTCCTCACGTCAGCACGTTGTAGGTGTCGCCACCGGCGCCATCCTTGTGTGAATGATTTGAAGAGCTAATCATTTGAATATCACAGCATCTTCTTCCTGTCGGTTAAATTTCGCGTCTGTAGCACGCCATCTTCACGGTACAGCAATTTTAATGGCCACTAGTGTACTTATTTGCAACTCATACAAAACAGATAGATGTTTCAAAGATTTACTGTCCTTTAAAGTGTTCACTATCATTGTGTACATCCAATTGTCAGCGACTTGGAAGTCGTAGCTTACCTTCACCAGCGCTAGTCACGTTGACAGTTCGAGTGGGGGAGTCTGTTACCCGACGAGTCTCTGCAACAGTTCTGAAGCGAATGCCATGATGTGGTTATTTCAATTTAGGTATCAAGCTCAAGACACAAGTATTTAAGTCACTATATGTGCGGTGGTACAGCACTCCTCAGCGCCATCGATCGAACTAATCAGTCACAAATTGCTGCATATGCGCCCAGAATTGTCCGGTAAAATAGTGGGCTTGTCCTGCAGAATGCTGGTCACAGGATGTGATCCAAAAATGAAGCGCTTAGAGAAAGAAGCGGGGTGACACCTCCTGTATCTCCCGCCCATCACTTTACTGGGCAGCGCAAGTTGCGACTCATTCATTCTAAAGATGAGATTGGGAAGGACTGTACCACCCACCACATTTCCTGTAATAAAGCTCTTGCGAGTTCAGCTTGATTCTTAAGTTGAAGCACGTATGAAGTGCTTCTTACTTAAGAATGAAGTTGCAGTCACAAGCATTGACATCAGCACTCTTACAGAGATTCGTCGGGAAACAGACCGCTCCACTGGAACTATGAACACAACTGGCGCTGTTAGGGATATCCGACGACTTCCAAATCGCTGGTGATAGGTTACACACAACCCTGATGAGTCCTTTGAAGGACAGTAAAAGTCTGAAGTTTGGACCTATTTTGTGGAAGATGTAAATACGAGGGTAATCTCAAAAGTAAGGTCTCCTAAGGTGAAAGAAGAGGTTCATAGCTTTCTGAACAGCATGGCGACGAGCTGGTATGACATGGGCATACAAAAACTGCCACAGCGTCTACAAAAATGCATCGACAGAAATGGTGATTATGTCGAAAAATAGCTAAATGTTCAAGCTGTAAACTGATTTAAACCATTGTAGAAATCAACGGGTCTATTTACTTATAAAAAAATAGGAGACCTTACGTTTGGGATTACCCTCGTAAATAGGTGCCGCTATTAGAGTTCCAAGTCTCGTATGTACCCATCGCCCCAACGACTGAGGGGATTTACCTAGTAATTACCGTTGTGATTCTCTCTTGGTACCTGCAACGGTCGTTCGCTGCAGCACGGGAAACCAGGATCCATTTACCCTGAGGCTTTCATCTTTTTTGTTAAAACTATTGTCGTGCTTACGAAGTTCAGTAGGTGGAAAATCACACAAGCTAACATCACCAAATATATTCAAGTAAACAATTCACAACTGCACTTGAAAATGAGAAACAATTCTCGACACACTGTGGTGCAGTTCTCATTATTTACATCATGAATGACACAGTTGCAGGCTTTCCTGAAACATAGAATATGATGAACGAAATTTAGTTCGGTAGCTCCTCTGAACAAATTGGCGTGGTAGCTCTTCTACACAGCGAGAACATGCGCATCGGCGAATTTTATTCCATGGTCGATCTCAGGCAGCGCGTGGCTCGACACGATCGTTTTCTTTACCTGCAATACAGTTTATATTCGATGATCATGGTGTTGACGGATCGTCTGATATTTTCAACACAGGTTGTTGCACATGTACACGGTAGGTGCTATGCTTCTGACATCGCGTTCAGGTCCAGGTTGTACTTTGCCGGTCTGAAACACTCTCTTATCATCTTAGTTGGTTTGTAACTAGTCTTCACGCTTTCTTTGCGCCACATACAACCTATTATGCCCGCAGTTCTGGAGATGATGTGAAGCGGGCCTTACTTGACATTTCTTCTTCCGACGTATCGCTTCGGCGGGGGTTAATGGGACACTATGCAACTGGTGAAGAACCAATTGCTCCTCAGAACGCGTACCAGCTCTTGTATCTCACATCCTACATACTGCAGATCACATATTCGTCTTGCGCTTGCTACGAGTGTGTTAATCACAACTGCTTTCTAAGTCGGGTGATGCTTAAAAACTGTACGCAGGTATCTTTCCGTGTATGTCTGTTTTCGATACACGCTAGGGTCCATGTTCTAACCATCCCTCGTAACCAGTGCATCTAGGAAAAATAGCTGTTGGCCTTCTTTTACCTCCATAGTAAATTTAATGTTCACAAGGAGACTGTTCAGGTGACTTAGGAAGCTAATCAGCAGTTCTTGACCATAGCTCCTCGACGGAAGCTTCATCGACTTATTTGCGTCGCACTTAAGGTTTGCATGGTGCTAAGTCCTGGGTCTATCTTTTGAAATACTCCATGAAGAAACTCGCAGCCACCAGACCAAGGGACTATCCATGCCGACGCCTTCCAGTTGGTCGAATGGAATCATTACTAGAAGTCAGTAAGGACACAATTTGTGTGACCTGAGGCTGAAATATGTAGTTAAAAGAAACTGTACGAACACTGCTTCCATGAAATCGAGAAGCTATAAACGACAGCTTTATTGAATTTTCAGTAGCTGTTGATCAACTAGTGCCTGTATAAGGTACATGAAATTGAGGAACGTGATGAAGACACCAAAATGGAGAGGGTAGAAAACTAACAAATTTCTTCAGGTAAATGCAATATTGTACATAAAGTATTTTAGATAATTACGTAATAAGTACTTCATCATCCTGTTCCTCCCTTTTCTTTAACATCCTTAAGTGAGGGACGCAAACGCTAGTTGAAGAATTGTGAAAAATTCTGTAAGTGAGACAAGCTGCTTCTCAGTCCTAATGAAATCCTGGGGGAGTCAGAAACATTTATGATGGAGAAAAAAGCCCTATTCCGTTGAGACTTCGATTATGCAGTATACGTTGTGGTGTGACTCTTCAAGCTTTCCCTGCGGATGTGTTGTAAATAGTCTTACCGGGTTTGCCGCCGGATCACGTGGTGCAAATTCCGCAATATTTCCTCGGAGCAACTGTCCGACATCTTCTGGTGGCTCAACCTTGCTGGTGGCTAAGTACGACTGACGTACCTAACCACCAGCAAGGTTGAACCACCAGAAGATGTCGGACAGTTGCTCCGAGGAAATATTGCGGAATTTGCACCACGTGATCCGGCGGCAAACCCGGTAAGAATATTTACATACGCTGTAGTACTTGCCAATGGGGTAACGCCAGTGCGCTCTCCGTGCGGATCTTGAGCAGCAACTTTGGAGCAATGAAACGTTGCTTTATTGGTGCGATGCCCCACAGTTCGTAAAAATAAAATAAATAACTTTTATGAAAGACCGCCCCCGAGAGTCGCTGATAAATATTTTTTTTTCATTATTATCTCTTAGTGACGTACTAAAATGACTTTCTTTCTCTGTTGTTCCTTTTTTGAAATTACCGAATATCTACTTAGTAAAATCAATGGGAACAGGAATGTGTAATGTCATCATCATCAGTTATCTGCTATATTAGCAGGTCCTTTGCCTCTCCATTTTCTGCGATCCATTGCTTCCTTCTTAAGGCTGCTGTATGTTGTACCGTCCATCATGTCATCCAGTATCTGGAATCTCTTCCTTCCTCGCTTCCTTTTCCCTTCTACATAACCTTCTAAAACTGTTTTTATCAGTCCGTCATTCTTTCTTAATATATGCCCAATCCAATTTCTTTTTCTTCTCTTTATTACATCTAGTAACTGCCTTTTCTCTCCCACTCTTCTCAGTACCTCTTCATTTTTTACTCTGTCCATCCAACTTATTCCTTCCATCTTCCGCCATGTCCAGATCTCAAAAGCCTCCAGCCTTTCTCTGTCTTTTTTCCTCATAGTCCATGTTTCAGCGCCATATAGAAGAACACTCCATACAAGACATTTTATGAGTCTCTTTCTGAGTTCTCTGTCCATACCGCTGCAGAAGATTCTCCTTTTCTTGTAAAACGCCTCTTTTGCCATTGCTATCCTTGATTTAATTTCTGTGGTGCACTTCCAGTCGGTGTCTATCCTGCTTCCAAGATACTTAAAATTTTGCACCTGTTCTAGTGTTTCTCCATTCAGCACAATATTTATTTCCTTATTTCCTCCTATTGCCAATACTTTTGTTTAATTTGTGTTAATTTTCATTCCATATATTTTTCCGTTAGTTGCAATGGTGTCCACCAAATCCTGTAGTTCTTTTTCCCCTGTGGCTAGAAGGACCATGTCATCAGCAAATCTCAAGCACCCTACTCTTCTTCCTCCAATTTCTACTCCTTTGTCATCTAATGAGCATTGGTCAATCATATTTTCCAAGTACAGGTTGAAAAGAGTAGGTGATAAACAGCATCCTTGCCTTACTCCTTTCCCTAGTCTGATCCAGTTTGTACTTTCTCCTCTCACTTTAACTGAAACTTTTTGATTAAGGTACAATGAGTTTATAAGTCTTCTGGTTTTCCAGTCCACTCTCTTTTCCCTCATAATAGTCGCCAGCTTGTCCCAAACCACATTGTCAAATGCCTTTTCTAAATCGATGAAGCACATATATAGGTCTCTTCCTTTTTCAATAAACCTTTCTCCCAAGATTCGTAGGAGCCCTATTGCATCTCTGGTGCCCGTATTCCGTCTAAAACCAAACTGCGCCTCGCCGAGATTCTCCTCTATTACTTTTTCAAGTCTTTTATTAATTATTCTTAACATCACTTTGGCTGCATGTGAAATGAGGCTGATGTGTAATGTGGACAACCGTAAATAAATGTTTCCTTTTTAGAAGCTGTTTTGTGACTTACTTGCCGCGCAGTGTCATTTGTTTTCCACTGCAGCGAGCCACTAGTGCGATTGTGATTGTGGCGCTCCACTAATGTATCGTCAAACATATTTTCTCACCTACAATGTCAACAAATTCTTGGTGTCCGTCCGGGATCGCGTAACTGTGACAACTACACTACTGGCCATTTAAATTGCTACCCCACGAAGATGACGTGCTACAGACGCGGAATTTAACCGACTTTGAACAGTGGACGTTACATTTCAGATGTGATACGACCCGTGGCTCTACCCTTCATTCGAGTGTGTGTGTGTGTGTTGGGGTTTATGGGCGCTCAACATCGAGGTCATCAGCGCCCCCCTTCATTCGATCCGTGCGAAACCCTACATTTCAGCAGGATAATGCACGGCTGCATGTTGCAGGTCCCGTACAGGCTGTTTGACTTCTGCCCTGGCCAGCATATTCTTCCGATCTCTCACCAAACGAAAACGTCTGATCAATGGTGGCCGAGCAACTGGCTCGTCACAATACGCCAGTCACTACTCTTGATGAACTGTGGTATCGTGTTGACGCTGCATGGGCAGCTGTAGCTGTACACGCCATCCAAGCTCTGTTTGTCTCAATGGCCAGGCGTATCAAGGCCGTTATTACGGCCAGAGGTGGTTGGTTGTTCTGGGTACTGATTTCTCAGGATCTATGCACCCAAATTACGTGAAAATGTAATCACATGTCAGTTGTAGTATAATATATCTGTCGAATGAATACCCGTTTATCATCTGCATTTCTTCTTGGTGTAGCAATTTTAATGACCAGTTGAGTATTATAGACATGGGGAAAAGAGATGTAGAGTGTGTTACTGTCGTGACTGTATACTAGGCTATGTACATGGGAAAATTCCGATTGTTAAAGACAACAGTGGAGGGAACATTAAACTTATTTTTGGAGACAGGTTGACAAACTTTGCGTGAAAATCCAGAATATTTCGATGATTGATGATTCCTGTCCGTTTACGTCGTTAACGGTTTTGTGTCGTAAGAGCGGAATAACCATGAAAATAATTATGAAATACCGTGTTAGTATTGAAAAGACGTGTAAAGACTATGAGAGAAAGTTGTATTCGGGCAGGAGACGTGGGGACACTTGAATGTCAGATTGATTATACAATGGTAAAGCAGAGATTCCGAAATAAGGTTTTGAGCTATTGGCTATTTCCAGGAGTAGATGTGGGCTCCGACCATTTTTTTTTTAACTGTAGATTAACACTGAAGAAATTTTAAAAAACACAGGGAATTAAGGTAGCAGTGCCTGGCTAAATTGAAAGAATAGTTTGTACAGAGCTTCAGTTGGAGTATTAGGCTAGAAGACATCTGACTGACACAGGAGAAAGGAACCAGTAGAAGACGAACGGGTAGATTTGAGAGATGAAGTAGTGTACGCAGCAGAGGATCAAAATGGTTCAAATGGCTCTGAGCACTATGGGACTTAACTTCTAAGGTCATTAGTCCCCTAGAACTTCGAACTACTTAAAGCTAACTAACCTAAGGACATCACACACATCCATGCCCGAGGCAGGATTCGAACCTGCGACCGTAGCGGCCGCGCGGTTCCAGACTGTAGCGTCTTTAACCGCTTGGCCACCACGGCCAGCAGAGGATCAAATAGGTAAAAACACAAGACCTAGAAGAAATCCTTGTATAACACAGTCGATACTGAATTTAACTGACAAAAGAAGAAAATATAAAAATGTAGAAAAGGAACAGGTGAAAGGGAATAGAGACGTCTAAAAAATGAGACTGGCAAAATATGCAAATTGGCTAAATAGGAATGGATAGAGTGGAAATGCAAGGCTGTATAAGAAAAATATCTCTTGCAGATATTGCCTTTGGGGAGAAAAGAAACAACTGTATCAATATCAAAAGCTCAGATGGCAAGCCAGTACTAAGCAAAGAAGGGAAAGCTGAAAGTGAAAGCAATGTGTAGAGAGCTTCTACAAAGGGAATGAATTTCAGTACGGTAATGTTGAAACGGAAGAATAAGTAGATGACATAAGATGGAAGTTATGACATTGCGAGAAGAATTTGACAGGACCCAGAAAGATATAAATGGAACTAACATGCATGGTGCAGACGACATTTCCTCAGAATTATTGACATTTGTGGGAGAGCCAGCCATGGCAGAACTATTCCATCTGATGTACATGATATGTCGAAACGCCTTCGGACTTAAAGAAGACTGCAATAATGCCATTTCCAAAGAAAGCAGATTTGAGTATTACCAAACTATCAGTATAATAAGTCATACGTGCAAACTACTACCACGAATTATTGAAAGAATGGTGGGAAAATCCGTGGAAGCTGACCTCCGGGAAGATCACTTTGACTTCCGGAGAAATGTAAGAACACTCGAGGTACCACAGACTCTACAATTTATTTTAGAATGTAAGTTGAACAGTGGCAACCCCATTTCTATAACATTTATAGAGAAAAATTTGGACAGTGTTGACTGGAATACACTCTTTGATATCCTGAAGGTAGCAGGGATAAAATGCGGGGAGCGAAAGTTTATATGCGACTAGTACAGAAACCAGATAGCAGTTACAATAACCGAAGGATATGGAAAGGGAAACAGTTGTTGGAAATGGAATGAGACAGGATTGTATCTTATCCTCGATGTTATTCAATCTGTACACTGAGCGAACAGTAAAAGGTAAATTTGGAGAAGGAATCAAAGTTCATGTGGAAGAAATAAAAATATCGAGGTCTGCCGATGACACTGAAATTCTTCCAGATATGGCAAACGTCTTGTAAGAGCAGTCGGACTAAATGGATAGTATATTGAAAAGAGGTTTTAAGATGAGCATGAACCAAAGTAAAACAAGGGCAATCGAACGTAGTCGAATTAAATCAAGTGATGCTGAGGGAATTAGATTAGGAAATGAGACACTAAAAGTAATATGGAGGTGTTGCTGTTTGAGTAGCAAAATGAGTGATGATAGTCAACGAGTGAGTGTCTAATATGCAGACTGTTTACAGAAAAAGACGTATTTGAAACATGGAATGACAAATTAAGTGACAGGAGGTCTTATCTCATGTTTCCAGAATGAAATTTTCACTCTGCAGCGGAGTGTGTGCTGATATGAAACTTCCTGGTAGATTAAAACTGCGTGCCAGTCCGAGACTCAAACTCGGTACCTTTGCCTTTCATGGGCAAAAGCTCTACCGACTGAGCTACCCAAGCACGACTCACGACCCGCCCTCGCAGCTTTAATTTCGCCAGTATCGCGTCTCCTACTTTCCAAACTTCACAGAAGCTCTCCTGTGAACCTTACAGAACTAGCACTCCTGGAAGAAAGGATATTGCTGCGTAGTTATTCGCGGTTGCACAACCTTGCATAGGATACACTAAAGTGGTGAGCTGAATCAGACCAGTTTTCGGACTGACGATCACAGTAATAAGAAATGGACCATGTTGTATGAATATTTAAAGTACCTACTAAATGTCGATTCGTATCCATATTGCTGAATCTGTTCAATTTCAGTTATTAGTTATTAGTTGCTGTAAACTTGATTAGGAATTTTATGAACTTAATTTCTGTTATTATGACCCTTGCCGAGGTCAGTAGATGAAAACCTGGCGTGTCACCTTTCACATCCAAGAACACAAGATCACACCACTTCCCTATTACGCTTTCTTAATTTTTTCCCAAACTTAATAATCCTTAATATTCCATCTCGTGAAGTATTATACTCTCTAAAACTATGATGCACCCTGGAAAAATATAATCATTTTCCTTAACGTGTGTATTGTCCCTAGGGACGCAGCCTCTGAACTTTTAGGCGACAGCCGAGATCCAGTCAGTATTATTATTATTACTTATTTGGATATTCACTTTACATGACGTTGAAATAATAACAGTTGAAACTACAAGTTATCACTAAGTTCGGTATGATCACCGAGAAGCGAATATGCCATTCTGCTGGTCTTCACCACAACTATCTTCTGCAGTTGGCAACAGAGTGCAGGATGCAGTCGTAGCTCCTGCAGGCCTTTCATAGTCAGTTCTGGGATCCACGGTGACCGGTATTACCACAGGTACGATGTGCACACACTTCTGGTTCCAAGTGGCTTTTACCTCGTGTGCCATACGCCTCTATTTGGTGATCTACTGGTTGCAGGTGGTTTATAAATCAGATGCTTTGTGTACGTCGATACTACGAGCATTGAGCAAGCTCGACTACAAATTCGGGTTATATAACAATAGTGTTTGCAACGGATGGTTTGAGTTAAATCACGGACAGCGTACATCGGTGTAGGAGGCCGGGATTTTGAACAAAACGTGTTCAGAACTGAGGTGCACTGTCTCAGCTGTGCGCTGCCACGGCCGACGAATAAAATAATTGTAAGAGATAACAAAATGCTTGCTAGTGAACTCTGAATAACTTACTTTTCACGAACTGATCACTACTTTCCCTCTAACATTTATGTATTGAAATATAAATATGGGTGAAATTTAAACCTATTTAGATGCAGACTTAATTGAAAAGTACACATTTCAAGTACATTTATATTAATTAGGAGATGATTTGATTCTGAATTTAGTATCAGCTCGCAACCAAACATTCGCAATTATCTCGCAAACAGCTGGCGTGTTTGGTGGAAAGTTTTTGTTTCTATTGTTGTACGCTTGCGCCAATTTCAGGTTTCGCTGTTTTTTTTTTTGTTTCTAGAATACCTCTGGAAACCCAACAGCAATTTCAACCATACTGAATCAGCCCATGAATGCATGATTTACTGTCTGAAAAGAAAAATGCATTTAGCCACCTGTAGCACGCTTAAGAGTGGGATGGGTGCTTGAATGGAGTCACATGCAAATATCATCAAAAATGAACTATAATACTCTGAAATCTGAAGATCTCTGGAATGTAAGTCTCATTGGAGGAGCATCGTTTCAAATCGTAAGGCACATTCATAATTTTACAGGAAGTGAAAAAACTGTTCACTTCCTTACCAAAGGGAATATGTCAAAATTCTCGACGGCAAGACCTAGATATTTAGATTATGGTCCAGAATTAGTCATGATTTAAATCATTTCCCTATGCATGAAGACACCATTGTAATTTTTAATTCGCACTTAATACTTTTTACCAATATATCTAACAAAATACTTTTTACTTTTTAATCCAGTCATCTTTCCTCATAATATGATTTTAAACGATCAGTTCAGTACTTTTTATTGATTTTATAGTCGGACACACAGCGCTATGATGTGCTCCCTTATTTGGAGCAAGGAGGTGCCACAGAAATCCAAGGGAATTATATACAGAACCTACTTTGTCCCCATATTGGCATACGGAAGTGAGACATGGGTAATGCACAAAAGCGACAAAAGTAGAATACAGGCTAGTCAGTTCCAGAGGAGCAGGTTGAGTGTAACAAGACGAGACAGATTGCGAAATGTGTATGTGAGGGAAAGACTAAAGGAGGAACCAGTACAGGACAGGATAGAAAAATCAAGACTGCAGTGGTATGGACACATGAAGAGAATGGATGAGGGAAGAATTCCAAAGAGGATGTTTGATCTGCAACTGGAGGGGAAGAGGCCCAGAGGAAGACCAAGAGATAGATGGGTGAAGGGAGTGAAGGAATGTGTGACGAGAAGAGGAGAGAACTGGACGAAGGTGGAAGAGGGGGAATGGTGGAAAGACAGAACACGATGGAGAGGCTTGTGTTCCCGACAGATCCAAGATGATGATGATGATGACACACATCCTGACGTAACATGTCGTTGACTGTAGATTACAGTCTTGCATTTTGTCCTTCTTCCTCGTGCCAGAGAAGGATTCATGTATTTTAGCACTAAATTACTGTGGGAAAAAATACGAAATGATCCAGTCTGACTCAAGAGCATTAGAGAGCCCATACCAGACAAGTGTAACTCCAAATGTTTGCGTGGTAGAGTAATTATGGTGTAAGTGCACATGGAAACGGTGTCTGCGCAGCAATCGCTGATACAGTGTAACTGAGGTAGAATAGAGGGGAAAAGTCTCATTCACCGAGGTAGATGGAAAACCGCCTTAAAAAACATCCACAGGCTGGCCGGCACACCAGACCTCGACACTAATCCGCCGTGCGAATTCGTGCCAGGGACCGGCACGCCTCCCCCTCGGAAAGCAGAGCGTTAGACCTCGCGGCTACAACAACATAATAATAATAATAATCTATAAGTAAGAAAAAGGAGGGTACGTAAAATTTATCGAAAGCATCCGACATTTACGCATCCGACATTCATATCGAAAATGTAGGGCTATTCTATGGGACCGCTAGGGTTACTGGTGTAAGTCCCAATGACATTTAAATCCAAGATTGATCGAACTCTGTAGATACCTCTGGATAAATTTAGTAAATAATAGAACTCTCTATAGCTTTCCTCGGACACTACATCCGCAGTAAATGTTTTACCCTTTTTTGTGAGAAATTGAGATCGGTACGTAAATTCACTTCGTTCACGTCTGACAAATTGCAGGATGCTTCGAGGTCCATGTTTAACAGCAGGTCAACCCACAACTGGCCGGCTACTTCAGTTCAAAGGTTGGAGAAAGGCAACGGCATACCACCTCCAATAGGACCATGCCTAGTACAGCGCTATGATGTGCAAAACAATATTCGGATTGATGACTGCATTACTTGTGTTAACTGGAGAACGCCGGGCAGCAGTTACTCTGGAGGTAAGTGACCAACGAACCCCGCGAACACGAGACAACTGCAAAGAAAGAAGGCGACGAAGAAGAGGAGGCGGAGGAGAAGGATGAAGAGATGTAAGGCATACCTTTGGTTTTTTTTTAAGTCAAGAACCCCGCCTGTTGTATCTAATTAATACTTGACATGCGGTATCGTTTTCAGTCTAAATTTCCAATAACACGTTTTGCTTCTTGAACCTCTACCGCGGTCTATGCAATGGGGAGAATTCTCATGACATGGCGATTCGTAAAACCCCAAATTCGCCCACGCGCCGCATCAATTCCCGCCTCGTTTGTACAGCAACACTTGGAGCTACCGGCTGGTTCATAAACAGGCTGCGGGCCATCGCCGGAGCGATTCATTAATCACTTCTGGAGCCTCCAATAGCGGCAGACGCTCCTGAACGTCGACCCCGTGGTAACCTCTATTAAATACGTTACCCGAAAGACGCGTGCAGTGTTACGGCGATCCTTATCGGTGCATGCAAATCCCGCCCAGGCGAGCTGGTTGCGCAAACTGCGATGTTGAAATCTTAATTTGGGAAGGCCCGTCGAAAGTAATTTACTGCCTCGGAGTGCCTTCTTCATCCAGAGAAGCCGTCGAGCACGTGAAGTAATTACAGCAACGCGCTGCGCTATTCGCAGCCGAGCCACTTGCACGAATTTAGGAGAGCCAAGGTTGACCGGAAGGCGTAGCACAGAGGTCGTCGTAAATAGCGTGCCAACTTTGGCGAATGAGCTATTTTAGTTAAATCCGTGAATGTATTCTGCACGAATTACACAGTTATCATACTACGTTCCTAAATTACATCGAGCATTAAATTTGAAATCTGTAGTCATTTTAGTATGTCCTTATGGCGTAACTGTTTTTGTTTTTAAAAAAAAGAGAGTATTCTGATAATTGAATGAAATGTTTTATTAAAAATTCTCTTTTATGTTTGTTAAAAGCCACTACTAAATTTTCTCAGGTCGCTATCGCCAGAAATATCATACGCATTCCAACGTGAAGACGTTTGTCTTACTTACGAGAGGTTAAAAAAATCTTTCTTTAATATTACGCGATATGTCAGTTAAACACAATGCTTAATTAATGAGGCGTGATGCTCCTGGATAGCTGCCTATATGCAACGGCAGCGTACACATTTTTAGAAATGACTCTTAACAAAACTGTACCTCTGGCCAAAAATGATTTGGAAAATATTACAAGACGCCGTTTTGTATACATTGAGATTATTCTTTTTAATATCTTTAACATTAAATGAATATTAAAATAGCTTATATCATTTTTATCATCAATGGCGTAGCTACAACAATGAACCTTTACAAATTGGGCCTATACAAAATCGCCAGGGGAACATTTAATTATTATGTAACTAAATCATGGGTAGGAAAGGTACTTGCTACCGTCAAAAACACCAACTTTTATAAGCAGTAGTTTCGTATATATTCAAAATATTATTGGTATTACTACTGATAGTTGTATTAGTTTCAGACCGTAAATAATAAGCCTTCGTCACCTAGAATATCAGAACCAAGAAGACGATGAAACAAAAAATGTTCACCCCTTTTGTACCAAATGACAAAGACATTACAAATTACTATTCTGTGAGTGCATATAGCGCTTCCATTGTTGAGTATGGATAATTTAATTTATACTCTTTTTTTCGGAGGCTGTGCTACATCCTGACAGAGCTAAATAAGGACAAGTGTATTGTGCAGCTTTGAGAAAGTATTTGATTGTGTGGAGTACAAAGTTTTACTTATCAAACTAAAATCAATGGCAGAGGGAGTCACATTGACAAATGTCATAGGAATACATACTGGGGAAATATACGAGGGGCGTTCAGAAAGTAAGCTCCGATCGGTCGCGAAATGGAACCGACTATGAAAATCCGATAAAGCTTTGCACAGATGTGTTGGGTAGTGTCTCTAGTATAACCCCAGTTAGCATCACGTCGCTCTTCTGATTTCTGAGCTCGCAGTGAGTGCGTAAAGATGTCTAGAAAATAGTGTCTGCCGCCAAGTACGAGGGCCTGGTGAGAAATTTCGCCTGAAGCTATGCAGCTAACATTACATAGCTGTCGTGCTGTTTCGTCTTCACGACAATTCTCGGCCGCATTCTGCAGGGGCAATGAAGATGCTCCTGCATCGTTTTCAAATGGAAATGTTAGATTACCCACAATACAGTCCGCAATTGTCTCCCCCTGAGTTTCATCTCTGGTCACATGAACCGCTGTCTTTGAAGACAACATTTTGACACAGACAACGAGGTGTAGGCCAGCGTGGAGAATTGGCGGAAAGCACTGGCGGCTGCCTTCTATGATGAGGCTATTGAAAAGTTGGCACAACGCTATGACAAAAGTCTAAGTCAGAACGACGACTACGTAGAGAAGTAGCTGAAAGGTGTAGCTAATTGTTACAAGTAAAACATTTCTGATGTTCACTGTGGTTTCAATTTGGCAATCAATCGGAGCTTACTTTCTGAACAGGCCTCGTACATGTACGGTGACCCACAAATTTCGGTGCTGGGTCCTTTCCTGTTTGTGACGTGCGTTAATTGCCTGCAACTCACTTTAGAAGATGGTTCAAAAATTGCAACATGTGCCTTCAACTCACTTTAGAAGATGGTTCAAAAATTGCAACATGTGCTGTACAAATCGAAAGCCCACACTCGTACTTTTCAAATGCGTCATAGATGATCGTAGAATAGACCTATAGTGTAAATGCTACTCTCACAGAGACCCTTAAAACGCAATCTTAAACAAGTAAACAATAATCTGTTATTATTAAATGCAGTCATTAACAGTCAGATATTGAACAAAACACTTTGTGTAAAACTGCAATCCAGTTGAATTGTTATTGTTGTGATCTTCTCAAAAAAAATTGTTTCATGGAGTACGGCACCTAGTCTACTCTTAAAAACCTCTTCAACTCTGCAACCGACATTCATCTTCACTTGCATGCCTTGGTCTGCTTCTACAATATATATTCTTCCCCTCCCGACCTTATTTGAAGGCTCATTCGAAGCCTCAAGATGTGCCCTCTCAATAGGTACCATGCTTCAGTCGCACGGTGCCCGAAATTTCTTTTCTCCCAATTTCTAGTCTGTATTTCTTCATCGTTAATGGATCTATCCAATCTGCAGCATTCTTTTGAAGCACCGCGTTTCGAAAGCTCTTCTTGTCACAGCTGTTTATCAATCATGTTTTAGTTCTGTGAAATAATACACTGGAGATAAATACTTTCAAAAAGTACTTCCTATGTTTTAAATTTACATTACATGCAACAAATTTTTCAGAAGACCTGTTCTTGCTATTGGCAGTTTGCATTTCATATCCTAACTACTTTGGCCATCGTTATTTATTTTGCAGCCCAAGTTATCTAATTTCCTCGGCACTCCCTCATTTAATTCGACTAGATTCTGTTGCGCTTGTTTTACCTTTGTTGCTGTTCATATTACAAAATCGTTTCAAAACAGTACACATTCTGTTTAACTTGTCTTCCAATGCATTAGGCTCTCTATTCCTCTCTTCGTTATAATGTCAACAGTACCTCAAATGTTTTATTTCTTTTCTCTGAACTTCTATTTCCTTTCCATATTTCTCGTTGGTTGCCTTCACAGCCTGCTCTGTGTACAGACTGAATAACATTGGGAAAGTTACAACCGCCGGCCGTTGTGGCCGAGATGTTCTAGGCGCTTCAGTCTGGAAGCGCGCGACCGCTACAGTCGCAGGTTCGAATCCTGTCTCGGGCATGGAGGTGTGTGATGTCCTTAGGTTAGGTGAAGTAGTTCTAAGTTCTAGGGGACTGATGACCTCAGATGTTAAGTCCCATAGTGCTCAGAGCCATTTTTGAAAGTTATAACCCCTCCTCACTCGCTTTTCGAGTACTGCTTACCTTCCAGGTCATTCGACACTTATAACTGCAGTCTCGTTTCTGTATGAATTGCAGATAATTTTCCGCATCCTGTATTTTATCACTGCTGCCTTCAATAAGCTAAAATGGAATTAACACATGTTAATCGAGAAGCACATTCAGTCAAGCTTTCTTCTTATAACTATCTTTGCTAGTGCTGCCCAGTAGACAATTCTTTTCCGTGGTTTGCACATTTTTATTCCTTGTTGCCTTGAGGATCAGAACATCTCTAAGGTAAACCAAGTTTTTGGAAGTGGGCGGAAAGAGTAGTGCACAAATCAGATAACTTTCCAGCTTGCAGACGCCTATTTATATGTGAGCGGAAAGAGTATTGGGTAAATTATATATTTTTTCAGCTTGCCAAAGCCAATTCAAATGTGATGTAACATTTCATTCGAGTTGCGATTTCAGAATCCCTGTACAAGACAGATACAATCGTCATGTAAACTGAACCTTCTTGTTTAAAGTTCAGAATGTTGTTGCATACTACCATGCTAAAATTTCCGCCAAATTTCAACCTCGCATAAAGTAAGAAACTGCGAACCCTTACCAATTCAAAAGAAAATTCGGAACATACTTTATTAACTGCTCCAACTCCAAATTATCTGATGAACTAGGTTAAAAGACTAAAAATTCGTGTTATCTGAGTGGCAAGAGGCAACGTTAATTGTAAAGTTGCATCACAAGCAATACTGTATTGTGACCAAACAGCTGTTTTCGCAAATAAAGGCAATTGCTGTCTTTGAAAATATAAATTTATTGTTATAAATATTGCGCTATCCGCAGAAGGTAAACAGAAGCTATTTAATATCTAATACAACTATCAAACTTTTTTAAAGTATCAGGTTCTCTACTAAAGTACAGTAACATGTATCAATCATAGATATAAAGAGTATTAAGCAAAGTTGTTACAATGTATTACAAAGTCATTATATAGATGAAGTTTATGGTTGTTGCTTCTCTTTTGTATACCTCTGGTATGTGTTCACTGATTGGTGACACCGAAGATTATCGTTCTTGTTATTATGTACAGAAAAAGAGGAATGAGTGTGTCACATTTCATTCTTCTACCAAACCACACTTCCATGAAATAACGAAATTTTGTAAGAAGAACTATTATTTATTTTGTGTGCAGTAATTTATTTCATCGCTCCCTCTCCATAAAATATTAGCACTTGTGCTCCGACATTCTGTGATCGGGATGGATAAATAATTCTCAAATGAACAGCTCAGTCGAAGAAAGCTGCTATGTAGAATCAAGAGCACTCCTTGACGAAAGGACAAATTCGGTGTTCGTGATAGAAGAAGATGACGTTTTAAGACCTTGTATTATCCGCCTCAGCGTTGAGTGCAGAGATGGACAGGGCGCGAGGTTTCAGCATATTTGACCGCTTCCATACCATCGGGGCTAAACAAGGTAAGCATTTCATTTCGATAGGTGCTGGCCATTCGACAAACCGTCATGTAGAGACCTTGATACGCCTGGATTCGGATAAAGCCACCGCCATTAGTGTCAATTCCCTTCGTCAAACTTCAGAATGACCAAGTTCGCCTTCTAACAATCCATTGTAAAAGTGACTAGACAGACCAATCCAGTGCTCAAGATTTTCATGGTGTGAAGTGATCTGAATGCACTGCTTCTTATTTTTGCTATTAGTTTGCGTTCAGAATAATAAACAGTTTTTCACAGTAGCGTCGATTTGCTCCTGAAATTTTGCTTACGTACAGTAGTCAGAGATAATGCTCCAGAAATCAACGGTCTTCCGTAGGAAAATGAACTGTTTTCAGGCAGCTAATATACATGCAAAATTAGGCAGAAACTGATCATACTGCCAAAACGGGTCTTTATTATTTTTTTGTTTCTGTATCCTCACGTGTAACTGTTACCAAATGTAACATGTGATTAACAACCAGAAAATTGACATAACATGAGTATTCAGTGATAAATTTTCCTTGCTGGGTGTAACGACCCGCCTGAGAATAACTACGTGAGATATGTAAGCGTATAAAGACCAGTGCAAGTAATGAGCCTTACTGGTCAACACTCTTGTGGTTTACGCAACTGTAGCATTCAGGACTGCCTTCTCACTGTTTACCAACAAACGTTCTACCTAAGCTATGATGATAAGCGTCTGTGGAAGCAGTAGAGAGTGAAAACTGTTGTGCATTCCAGAGACACAGGCTAGTGATGTGGCAGAGTGGCAAGACACTATATTCGTATTCGGGAGGATTAGGGATTCCTGCACTTTCATAGATAACTCAAATGATGAGGAGCTTCGTTTGGAAAGGTCACTGCCGATTTCTTTCTCTATCCATGTCCAACCTGAGCAGATGCTGCTTCTCTAACAATGTTGTCGTCGACGGAACGTCAGACCTAAGGTTTTATTTTCTTCTTTTTTCCCTTTAGGACGAAAAGTAGTTGAGGTCACAGGACCTCAAAGTCGTCTTTCCTTACACGGACTGTAAAATATGTTTGAGATAACAGGAGAACATGTGCGGCATATTTAGAAAGATGAATGTTTTGCCAGAGAACATAAAAGTATGTAGAAGGTCGTTTTAATCACCTCGACAGACAAACGTACTCATTTACCTCACCGACCATTATACATGTTTCATTACCTTTGAGAAAACGTTTTCAACACTTGCAAACATTTACCAAGAATATATTCTACTACGGGACGACTGGAAACCGTTAGGATAATTTCGAGAGCAGTGTCCCACATGAGTGAGATTGAAAAAATATTCGTTTCTTAAAATCTCATCCAGAAAGGGGCCGTGAGGTGGTCTCTGCATGGAAGTCCTGGAATAATCCCAAACCTCTCGGCATGGACTGGGAGCATGTGACAATGCTCATCATTCGTCCTCTGGATAGGAACGTTAAGCTCGGAAAGATCCTCAGAGCTATCAGACATTAATAGGCTACGAGCCGGCACAGGGCTTCGGGATTTTCCTTCTTTATCCCAGGATCAAAAACAACACCAACATTACACTAAAACACCACATGCTCTCATCACAGTCTCCTACATCTTGTAGATTTATAAGTATCACATTTCGCGAAGTTGTGAGGGAAGTAATTAAATGTTTTAAATTACACGTAACGCTCGTTAATCGCCGAACAAGCAGTACAATGTTTCAACTAAACTGGAAGCTGATGTCGTGAATACTTTTTCATCGTAAGCAGTAAACCAACACGGTTCGTCTAGAATATTCCTAGAATTTACTCGTCGTTGCTCTCGGCCGACTTGACTCGGTTCAGGAGCAGCGAGGTACCGGTAGAGCCCAGCAGAGCACACAGTGGGGCTTTGTGCTCCCACGAGCCGTCGCGTCAGCAGAGCGTGCTGAGTCAGCCTCGGCACCTGTCAGGCGCCGCCCACCACTCAGCCGTGGGCGGCGCTGGACCGCCGGGTCGCCACCTCTGCGCCGGCCGACGCCTGTGGCCGGCTCGCCTTGTACTCGCCGGCGGGCGCGCCTCACCCGAAACGTACGGAAAACACAAATAGCTGCTTATCGAGAGCGCTGAGTACCAGTATTTACGATGTGGCCCATGCTATTAAGAGCCTATTGCTAACCAGCAAGTTACTGTTACTACTATGTATCTCAGACCTATCGTGGTGCCCTGATTTGGAGCCGAGTGACGGACAAACAAAGGCTGAAACGGTTTTGCAATGATACCGTAACTCTGGATGACAGCTCTAGGGTGAAGATTTCATACCCCCCTCCTCCCACCCCACCCCCCCTCCACAAACACACCAATCTCCAACAATAGGACTGTGCGCCCACTACAGAAAGGAAGAACCTTTCGGAGTATGTTGATGCATTAGCTCTATACTTAACAATCATATACAACCGTTCGCTCGACGAAAGATCCGTACCCAAAGACTGAAAAGTTGCACAGGTCACACCAATATTCAAGAAAGGTAGTAGGAGTAATCCACTAAATTACAGGCCCATATCGTTAACGTCGATACGGCGCAGGATTTTAGAACATATATTGTGTTCGAACGTAATGAATTACCTCAAAGAAAACAGTCTATTGACACACAGTCAACGTGGGTTTAGAAAACATCTTTCTTGTGAAACACAACTAGCTCTTTATTCACATGAAGTACTGAGCGCTATTGACAAGGGATTTCAGATCAATTCCGTATTTCTGGATTTCACAAGCGGCTCGTAGTGAAATTGCGTGCTTATGACACATCGTCTCAGTTACGTGACTGGATCTGTGATTTCTTGTCAGAGAGGTCACAGTCCGTTGTAATTGACGGAAAGTCATCGAGTAAAACAAAAGTGATTTCTGGCGTTCTCCAAGGTAGTGTTATAGGCCCTTTGCTGTTCCTTATCTATATAAACGATTTAGGAGACAATCTGAGCAGCCGTCTTCGGTTGTTTACAGATGATGCTGTCGTTTATCGACTAATAAAGTCACCAGAAGATCATAACAAACTGCAAAACGATTTAGAAGAAATATCGAAATGGTGCGAAAAGTGGTAGTTGACCTTAAATAACGAAAAGTGTAAAGTCATCCACATGAGTGCTAAAAGGAATTCGTTAAACTTCGGTTATACGATACATCAGTCAAATCTAAAAGCCGTAAATTCAACTAAATACCTAGAAATTACAATTACGAACAATTTAAATGGGAAGGGACACACAGAAAATGTTGTGGGGAAGCCTAACCAAAGACTGCGTTTCATTGGCAGGACACTTAGAAAATGTAACAGACCTACTACGGAGACTGCCTACAATACGCTTGTCCGTCCTCTTTTAGAATACTGTTGCGGGGTGTGGGATCCTTACCAGATAGGACTGACTGAGTACATCGAAAAAGTTCAAAGAAAGGCAGCACGTTTTGTATTATCATGAAATATGGGAGAGAGTGTCACAGAAATGATACAGGATTTGGGATGGACTTCATTAAAAGAAAGGCGTTTTTCGTTGCGACGGAAACTTCTCACGAAATTCCAATCACCAACTTTCTCCTCCGAATGCGAAAATATTTTGTTGACACCGACTTACATAGCGAGGAACGATCATAAAGATAAAATAAGGGAAATCAGAGCTCGTACGGAACGATATAGGTGTTCATTCTTCCCGCGCGCTGTACCAGATTGGAATAATAGAGAACTGTGAAAGTGGTTCGATGAACCCTCTGCCAGGCACTTAAATGTGTTTTGCAGAGTATCTAGGTAGATGTAGATGTAGATGAACGTCTGAATGTGCCCGTGCCCATATGGGTTTTTCAACTCTGAAAAACCTCTTCATAAGCTTGATGATAAATTACGTGACGAAATCGGAGAAGAGAGAAAGTAGGAAATAAGAAACTGTAGCAAGCGCAGCAGTGAGGAGGAAATACAGACAAATCAGGAAAGGCTAGGCTATCAAAGCAAAGGGCTTAAAGCGAAGGAAAACTATAGTCGTTATATTTACCGATGACATGCTGCTGTAGTGTACGATTTAATAGTGACGACATCCTCCTGTGTAAAATATGCCGGAGGTAAAATTGTTTCTCATTCTGATCTCTGACAGGGACTTTTTAGGAAGATGTAACCATCTGGAGGAGCTGTACGGATCGAAGAGTCGAAAGTTTTTTTTTTCTTTTTTTTCCCTTCAGACTGAGTAGATGCCCCGAAATTCTATCCTGTGCCAACCGCTTCATCTCAGAATACCACTTGCAATTTACGTCCACAGATATTTGATGAACGTATCCCAATCTCTGTCTTTTTCTATAGCATTTACCCTCTACAGCTCCCTCTAGTACCGTGGAAGATACCCTGATATCTTAACAGATGTTCTATCATACTGTCCCTTCTTCTTGTCAGTGTTTTCCACATATTCCTTTGCTATCCGATACTGCGCAGAACCTCCTCATTCATTACCTTAGCAGTCCACCTGATTTTCAATATTCATGTTAAGCACCACATCTCAAATGATTCGATTTTCTTCTGTTCCGGTTTTCCCAAAATGCACGTTTCGTTACCGTAGAATGCTGTACTCCAAACGTACTTTCTCAGAAATTTCTTCCTCAAATTAAGGCCTATGTTCGATACAAGTAGACTGTCTTGGCTACGAATGCCATTTTTGCAAGTGCTAGTCTACTTTTGATATCCTACTTACTCCGTCTGTCATTGGTTATTTTGCTGCCTAGATAGCAGAATTCCTTAACTTCATCTACTTCGCGATATCTGATGTTAATTTCTCACTGTTCTCATTCCTCTCTCTGGAATGTTACGACCCTTAATCGGATCAGTAGGATTTTGCAAGGAAAATGGACAGGTTGAAGTTCGACACATTGGGAATTAGTGAAATGCAGTGGCAGAATGAACAGATTCTGGTCAGATGAGTACAGCGTTATCCTCGCAAAATAAAGTAGGGGAAATGCAGGAGTACATTTAATAAAGACTCAGAAAGTAGAAATGTGGGTAAGCTACTATGAACAGTTAAGTGAGGATAACTGGATATATTTCTTTCATTTATTTATTGAACAGAAACAATTAGAGCCATCAGGCCCACTCTTCAATCCTACCAGGCTTTCACATATACAATGCCTTTTTTACCTAAAAAAATAGCAATTTTGAAGTGACAATAGTATTACAATGACATGGGTGGCTTTAGTGAGAATTTGAGGTATTAATACCGAACATCAACTGCCGTACTTGTACAACTGCTGCTGCTGTCACTAATGGTGATAACAGTAACAATAATTATTGCGAATATGACTGACGCACTGAGGGTTCCATACGAACTTAATTGGTTCAAATGGCTCTGAGCACCATGAGACTTAACTTCTGAGGTCATCAGTCACCTAGAACTTCTTCTTCTCTTCTGTAGTGGTCAATCCAAGGATTGGTTTGCAACAGCTACAATGGCCGCTTGTCTCCATTCTGTGTGTCTTTCAGCTTTTCTCTTCATTTCTTTATAGGTGTTGCATCCCACATCTTTCACGATTTGATCCATGTACCTCAGTCGTGGCCTTCCTCTTGGTCTTTTTCCCTCGACATATCCCTCTATGATTGTGTTCAGGAGTCCTTTATGTCTTAATAGATGGCCTGTAAATTGCACTCTTCTTTTAACAACGAAGCTCCAGAAGCTTCTCTTCTCACCTGCTCTTTCCAGAACCACTTCATTTGTGACCTTGTCGATCCATTTTATTTTGAGCATGCGTCTATAGCAGCCTAGAACTTAGAATTAACTAAACGTAACTAACCTAAGGACGTCACACACATCCATTCCCGAGGCAGGATTCGAACCTGCGACCGTAGCGGTCGCTCGGCTCCAGACTAGCGCCTAGAACCGCACGGCCTCTCCGGGCGGCACGAACTTAATTACGTGTATATATATACATAGGGTGTTTTTTTTCCACTGTGTACAAACTGTAGGGACTGATCAATGAGAGGATGAGGAACAAGAAAGGTCTAATGATCTTATGTCCGGAAATGGGTGGTTTCTATGCTAGAGACAATTTATTCAATCATACTTTGTTACAGAGAAGCGGTCTAATACGCCCTGTACCATGCTGCGACAATTACGGTGTGCGTGGTTTCCTGTAGAGGGTGGCACTGTTCCTCAAGCATCATGCCCTAACGCCCTCTCCTGTCGTAGTAATTGGTGATGTTGTGTCCGATTCACTTCTCTTGCTGACTCACCTTGAAGTGGATGTGATACAGCGCTGTACGCAAAGGTTCCGTATTCGAATCAAGAGCTTGCCGACATGGCGTCTGATTACAGAAAGGTGAATGGCAACAGGCAGCGGGCAGCAAGGTTGTATCAGGAGACCTGCAAAATGATGGTCAGGTCCTGCAGAAAGTGTCATCACTTTTGTCTCTAAGCTGGTCGTAGATGTGTTCCAAAAATGAACAGCATAAAGACAGAAGTGATGACACTTCCTGCAGGACCTGACCAACATTTTGCAGGACAATGCTCAAGCACCTAGAGTAAAAGGTGTTACAGATTTGTTTGACTGATGAGGGTGCTAAGTGCTATACCACCTACTGCACTCCCCCGACTTAAGCCATCGTGAGTTCAACTCGATTTCTAAACTGAAGCCGGCTGGAGTGGCCGAGCGGCTCTAGGCGCTACAGTCCGGAACCGCGCGACCGCTACGGTCGCAGGTTCGAATCCTGCCTCGGGCAGGTTTAAGTAGTTCTAAGTTCTAGGGGACTGATGCCCTCAGACGTTAAGTCCCATAGTGCTCAGATCCATTTGAACCATTTCTAAACTGAAGGAAATACTTCACGACATTCGCTTCAGAACTGCTACAAATTCGTCGGGCAATAGACCGCGCCGCTCGAACTGTCAACACAACTGGCATTGCTAAGAGTATCCTACGACTTCCACATCGCTGGCAAAGTGTTATACATAATGCTGGTGACTACTTTGAAGGTCAGTAAAACTTTGAGACATGTCTTTTTTGTACGAGCTGTAAATAAATAGTTGCCACTATTAAAGTTCCAACTTTCGTAAATGTTTCCTGATACAGCGATTCTGGGGAAAAGAAATTTAAGGAGACTGCACGTGCTAAAGATACTAGTGGTCGGAAATGAGAAAAGTCTGACTGGAATGAAGGATGTACAAGGGTAAAGCGTGTGTACAGGGAGAGTGGTAAATATTATTGTAGCTTTATCAGATATCAAATTAACTGTCTCCCAAAACTGAAAATGTTACTCTGTTTTCTAACACACTGCGGGACAATATTCTAGAGTCGGTATCCCGCTGCTGAGAAGGATTTCGAGAACATGGCTGTATGATGGAGCGGGACAGAAAGGATCTTGAGACCTGAGTTTCTCCTGGCGTATACAACTTTCAAACAACTTCCGGGAATTCAGCCAGGTAACACTTTCAGCGACCGCCGATATTTCGGCGGGAGAACACCCCGCCATTTTCAAGGCAAACTGCAACGGACAGGCGACGTACATGCAAATTTGCATGTACGTCGCCTGTCCGTTGCAGTTTGCCTTGAAAATGGCGGGGTGTTCTCCCGCCGAAATATCGGCGGTCGCTGAAAGTGTTACCTGGCTGAATTCCCGGAAGTTGTTTGAGAAAGGATCTTGTTCTGATGGCAACGGGTGTTTCTGCCATGTTGTTCAGACAAGAGCGCTAAGGTTGAGGATAGATATGGAAACAGTGTAAGCTGATAAGATAGTAGAGAAATTAGCCAGTATAGTTGTGCATATGATAGTGAAGTATGATCAAAGAGACGAACTTCAAAGATATAACGAAAACGGGCATTCATAACCAGTTTCAGGAGCTGTGTGCTTTATGCTGAAGGCCTTGCAGGATAAAACCGCTGTAATCAATAAATGGAAGTATAAGTGTTTGTACAAGTTTCTTTTTCAGGGCAAGAGGAAAGAACTAATTATATTTTTGTAGGGCTTGAAGAGATGCTGATGCCTTGTTGCGCACTGCAGTTATGTGCACAATCCAGTTTAGATTTACGTCTGTTATCATTCCTAGACTCTTTTTATAAGGAGAGAAGTTTATGTTTGTCCCTTTAACGGCTAAAGATAGTAGGGATTCCTAGAATGACCTACCAGTAAATGTTGGGTTCTGAATGGATTTAATCTTAACCCTATAAGATCTGTCCATTTTGACTGGTCGGTACTGAGATTCTCGATAGCTGTCTTCAGGTTTATTGGATTGGCCCTTAGATACAACTGGAGGTCTTCATCGTTCATGTGGTATTTGCAGTAAGAAAAAAAACCTGATGACACATCATTGACATACAATGAAAAGAGTATAGGGCCTAATACTGAACCCTGGAGGGTGATTTTATGGTGCCGGAAATAACACATTACTGACGTCAGGTATGAGCGAAGCCATTTTACTGAACATCTCGAGAAGTGTAGGCTGGTATGTTTGGCAAGTAAACTTTCAATAGCGATGGCGTTAAAGGCTTTGCCAAAGTCTAAGAAGAACATGACAGTCGTCTCTTGTGCATCTATGGTAAGCTTCAGGTTGTCTGTTATCTTTACTGACGCAGATGTGGTGTTGCGATGTTCACGGAAACCTGATTAGTATTCGTTTAGTGGGTCGTTTGTAGCTAGGTGGATTGTTATATTCAGTTCTGTGAAGTGCAATTATGTTTTAAGTGATTAATTATTCTAACTAAATTTAGGCCTAAAACAGTTCTCTGTTACCATTGCTTTAATTTTTCTACATTATTGGTTTATATAAGACCCTCTGTACATTATTAGTTATTGGTAGCTTGTCATCTGCAATGAAATGATGTACTGTGCTTTGGTTGGCGAGTTTACAGATCATTTTGTCTCTGAGCATATGTGTGTTGTGCGAAAATAATTCACGACTAAATTTTACAGTAAGTTTTTGAAAACCAAATAACGAACAATATACTGAAGGCATTTTAGGGTCCAAGATAGACATGAAGCAAGAGCTAGTCACAATATTTGAGTTTATGTGCCTCCTAGCCCCGCAGAAGTTAAGAGATTGGAAGAATATATGATGATATAAAAGAAATTATTCAAATAGTTAAGGGAGACAAAATTTAATTCTGATGGGGACCTGGAATTCGATAATCGAAGCAGAAGGAGAAATAGTTGGAAAAGATGGACTGGCGTTAGAAAAGAAAGGAAAGCCGTCTCGGAGACTACTGCTCCTTGCACAATTAGATCATATCTAATACTTGGTATAAAAATCATGAAAGGAAGATATATTTGTGGAAGAGACTGTAGGCACCGGGAAGTGCTGAGGCAAGATTTCGAAAAGAGATTTTAAAGTTCAAAATACTTCGAGAGGCAGATGTGGACAATGTGCATGATTTTTTGGTTATGCACTGCAAATTAAAACTGAGCTAACTGCAGAAAGGTCGGAAATCAAGGAGGCGGGGCATGGATAAGGTGAAAGAACCAGTGGTTCCTGACACTTTCGTAGCGACCATTGTGCAACGATTGACAAAAATGGGTTTAAGGGAGGCACTAGAAAATGAATCTGTACTTGAGAGAGATGAAACAGCGAAGGCAGCAAAGGATCAAGCGCACAAAAAGACAAGGACCAGCGAAAACAGTTGAATAATGCACGAGATACTGAATATAACTGACGAAAGGAGACAGTACGACTAAATGAAGAACTCAAAAGGGAGTACAGACGTCTACTAAATGTGATTGACTGTAAGTGGAAACTACTAAAGCAGAAACGGCTAGTCAAGAAATGTTAGGCTGAAGAAGCATGTATGACTATGGGAAAGGTGGATGCAGCCTACAGGAAAATTGATAAGACTTTTGGAGAAAAAGACAAGCAAGTTTATGAATATTAACAGCTCAGATGAAAAGCCAGTACTAAGCAAAGAAGGGAAGCTGAAATGTGGAAAGGAATATGTAGAAGAGCTATACAACGCAAACGAACGTGCAATCAACATTATAGCGAGGAAAGAGGAAGTAGATGAAGGTGAATGAGAATTATTTTGTAGATCTCTGAAAGACTTAAGTCAAAACAAGGCCCTAGAGTAGATGCAATTCCCTCAAAATCAGTCATGAGAAAATATTTCACCAAGGCTTGCAAGGTGTATGAGATAATAGAAAAATCATGAGACATTAAAAATAATGCAACACTTCCAAGCTCAAAGGAGGAAGGAGCTGATAGGTATGATATTACAAAACCACCGCTTCAAGAAGTTACGGTTACAAAATAATGACACGAGTTATTTACAGCAGAATGGAAAAATTAAAAGAAGCCGAAGTGGGGGGAAATTAGTTTGGATTCTGAAAAAGATGTAGAAACAATCGGAGTAAAAATGATCCTGCAAGTTATATTAGAAAACTGAAGAAAGGGAAACCTAGTTTATGGCATTTGAGACATTTGATAGATATAGTCATTGAAATTCCGAAGATAGGAACAACAAAATTCAGAGAGCGATGATTTATTAGCTACTTGTACAGAACCAAACTGCACATATTGGAATCCAAGGACATGAAAAGGAAGCTGTTGTTGATTGAGACAGGGTTGTTGCCTACCTCCGATGTAACCCAATCTGTAAGTATAGCACGCTGTGTTGGCAACTAAGAAGAAACTTGGAAAGAGTATTGAGGTTATGGCTGAAGAAATAGACTTTTTTAAGTTTGTCGATCGCATTGTAACTCTGTCGCAGACAGCAAAGAACTTTTAAAATCAGTTGAATGTAATGAATAGCGTTTTGAGAAGAAGTTTTTAAATGTAAGTCAACAGAAACAACTCGAGTTTAGCACAATGTTTTCGAATTTAATCAGTCGATGCTGAGGGTAATATATTAGGAAATAAGTGCATAAAGACACTAGATGACCTATATTATTTCAAAAGTCAACCAAGTGACAATAGCAGAAATACAAAGGTTATAAAATGCCGACAGTCAATACAAAGAAAAGCATTTCTGAATAAAGGAAATTTTCTGAATAAAGGAAATTTATTAACATCGAATTTAGAGTTAAGTATTAGGAAGTCTTTTCTGAAGGTGTCTGTTTGGAGTGTAGCCTTGTATGGAGGAGAAATGGAACGATAAACACCTCAGACAAGAGCAGAATAGAAGCTTTCGAAACAGGTACTACAGAAGAATGCCAAAGATTAGGTGGATTGACCACATAGCTATCAAGGAGGTAGTGAATCGAAATGGGGTGAAAAGAAATAGAAAGGACACATCCTGAGGCATCAAATAATCGTGATGTTGCTAATGCAGGAAATCATGGAGGGTTAAAAGCTGTACGGGTATGCCAAGGTTCGAATACAGTAAGCGGGTTGGAATGGATGTAAAATGAAAAAGTTATGCAGAGATACAGAGGTTTGCAAAGGACAGATTAACGTGGAAGGCTGAATCAAGTCAGTGTTTTGACTGAAGACCGTAACAACAACAACAACAACAATGTGCATATTGAGTAGATAGTTTACAACAATCTGAAATCAATGAGAGATCTCTTAAAACTCACCTTGCTCTGTCCGTACGTTAAATCTAGCAGACCCAATGTAAGGGCGCCCATTTTGATGCCATATTTCTGGGTTTCCGCGAGGCATTCAGTAGAATTCTATATTGACAGCTGGTGAAATAAATGTTAATTTATATGTCTTAGAGCGAGTTAATAATTCAAGTCAGAATTTTCTAGAAAGCAGCGTGTTATTGTTATCGGGGCAACATCGTGAAATTTAAAGGTAATTCTGATTCGTTATTACCGGAAGGGAATGCTGTAGGGCTACTCCAGGTCACGTAGGGCCTATATACAATTGACCTGGTAGCTTATGTCGGAAGTTCCGTGATGCAGCTCGCGGCTGTTGCACTTCGTGGATGAAGCAGTTCTCAGATGACCCAGTTCAAGGATGACGCTGTTCGCTAATGATAATGGAAAATCGCAACACTAAAAAATGATTGCGAAATGCAAAAGAGTTGCAGAGGACAAAATCACGGCACAGAAACCGGATATTTGACGTCCGCATTGAGCATAAATTAGCAAAAGAATACCCGTTAATGTTCGTTTACATCGTTCACTGTAAGTCGTCAGCAATAGTATAAATCGTAAAATATCGGAAAGTAACGATCTGGATGGAAGGATAACATAAAATTAGTTCATTAGAAGAATACTGCAGCACTAAATCCACACAGTAAAGACGTAGCTCACTCGACCCATTCTTGAGAATTTTTACATCAGTCCGGTACCCAAAGGTGAGTTCAGTTGATGAGATAGAGAAAATTCTAAGAACAATAGCGAATTTCACAAGGGGTCGTTCAGTTCGCGTGAGAGCATCATATCGATGCTCATAAAACTCACATAGCAGTGTCTATAAGAGGGACGTTGTTTATCGGTTTGCTGTTAAAATTCACAGAGCCAATGTTGCCCGCAGAGTCTGGCAATTACTATCTTCCACGTATATTTCGCTAAATGAAGATGACGGAGCAGCAGCATGGACGAGTCGGAGGATCTGCTACGGTCGTACTTTCCACCTATTATCATAATGTACAGTTGGGAAAAAAATTGGTACACTTGGAAAGACGGCACATGCCACTTGGGGGATAGTAGTTGTGCTGATAATGGTCCCAACGTCATCCGCCTGCGGGTAGCATAGTGGCATAGCTATCAGAGCGACATCTATTTCTAGCCTCTAATAGGGAATGTTCACAGCCAGAAAGCTTAGTTAGGTGCAGGCATGTGAAACAAGTAGACAACCATGCCATGGTGCTTCCTACAGGCAATTCAGCGAGTTTGAAAGGGATCAAACTGTGGTCTTCTGCTTGGCGGGATAGTCCTTTCGGAGAACTGCCGCACATGTACACATGCTGTACGTTCTGCGTCAGTTGTGCAACGATACCGGCATCAGTGGTCACGTGAACATTCTCATAACTTTAGGCAAGGTTCTAGACGTCCACGCCGTACCGTTGTACATACAGCCATCATAGCACAGACAAGAGGGCTAGTGAGTCCAGGCATGTCAACACGAACTGTTGCGGACCGATTATTAGAAGCGAGACTGCAAGCATACAGACCTCTAACCCTTCCTGCACCCACGTCGCAGCATCGACATGCACGGACCGACAGGTGTCGTCAGAGGATCATTTGGAAGATGTAGTGGCGTGCAATGATCTTCAGCGATGAAAGAAGGTTCTACCTGCAAGCAAGACGTTTGTCTGTATGACGTAGACCTGATAAGCGCTGTCTCGTAGAGTGCATTAGCAGTCTGGGCTGCGATAAGCTACAACTCTCGTTCGCCTTTGGTCTTTCTGGTGGGGACGCTGACCAGTTATCGGTACGTGCAGCATGTTGTTAGACTCACACTTTTGACGTTATTGTACCGGGGAGGCGATGTATTGTTTTAAAAGGATAATACTCGCCCACAGACTGCCCGTTATCCTCAATGTGCTCTGCAAGACGTCAGCAACTTCCGTGGCCAGCCCTATCTCTTGACTTGTCTCCAATCGAGCACATGTGGGATTGATGGTACGAGAAGTGATTCGTGTGACTCATCTACCAACCAACTCCTACAGATGTGGACAGGTTGAGCAGGCGTGGCATAACGTATCCCAGGGCAGTATTCACCGTCTGTACGATCGACTGGATACGAGAGCCAGTGCTTGCGCTGCCTCCGCTGCAGGCTACACCACGTACTAACATGGGTGTATCAGCATGGGCCGGACCTGGTACCTCAGAACTACTTGTGCTGTGACCTGTGAATGTAGTCATTTCATGTACTCCATATCTACTGTTTCAACAATAAATCTTGAGTGAATTTGAAACCACTAAAATGGAGTTACTAATTTTTTCCCGACAGCGACGAATGAGCAACAATGCGCTAAAACGGTTTGCTCTTTGAAAACTGCCAACCTTTCCTAACCATACGATGCTTCAGCGTTCAGCAACACTGCCTACAAAATGGAGCCTAAAGTGTAGGTCTATGTGGCGTAGAGGTTGTCTGTACCTATTGTGTAAGCACATGGTGAATTCTTCATGGAGATCCGAAAAATGATCATGTGTGAGCCAGTGCTTTCTTTAGGAGCAGTTTAAAACTTCGGATTCGAAAGGAAAGAGGTCTCAGACGAAAGTGACGCTGCTTTTTACGGCCACTGAGCGTGGTGGCGCAGTGGTTAGCACCTCGGACTCGCTCTAGATTGGACGCCGCTTCATATCAGCGTCCGGCAGTCCTGATTTAGGTTTACCGTGATTTTCCCATATCGTTCCAACTGCCGAGGTGGTTCTCTTGGAAAGATATGGCCGATTTCCTGCCTTCCCCTTTTCATGAACAACGTGTGTCTTTTCTACAATTAGTTAGTTATTTCAATGTTCCATACATAATCTGACCCATTCTTCTATCGAAATAATGTCAAACAGTCCCGGAAGGACCATTCAGGGATGTTAAGTTGCTAGGCAGTGCTGTCTGCTATTAGCCTACTTCACATATCCCTCTATGTGTATCCGTGCCAATTTCTACACAGACTAGGTTTCAGCGGAAGTCGCCGATTATTTGTATCTTTTTAATACAACTAGGTATCGACTCACAGGAATCTGGGAAAAATACCGCCACACCTGTGTATCGTCATTATCGTCATTATGTGTTTGTCGTTTCTTGGATACCCTCGTACCACTCATCAAATGGAGATGCAAATTTTCCTACTCATTAAATCCTGAAGTTTAATTTTTAGCCTCAAGTTCTTGTGAAGATTTATCGCCATTGCTCGAGGGTGCGGCTCCATGCTATAAAGTGTCTCTTTGGTGAGGTTATTAGACCTGTGGAAAGGTATGGCTTGGAAGCGAGCACCCACTACCCTACTCCCTGCCCTGAACTTGCATAAGACATTGAATTCAACTCCTACTATAGACGTCATCCGATCTTGTCTTCATAGTCACAATGGAGTAAGATCAGGCATGATAATAGACTAAGGAAGGAAAGGAGCAGCACAACCCTCCTTAAATAAGAGTCCATTAAAGACTGAACAAAATGTTTGTGTTTCGATCAAGATCCACAAATACTGAACAAGGTGAAAGAAGCGCTGTAACATATGACATAATTTCCAGAAAATGAAACATTTATTACTAATCCTGATGACAAGACTCGGTCGATCAAGAAGAACAGCACACATACATGATCTGAAGGCACATACAGGATGATTCTTATTTACTTTAAAAACCCTCGGAGCGATATAGATGACGTTGAGACATGTAATTTAATATACTGTAAGACACACGGGGTCACAAATGTCGCCTAATACCCCAAACGTGGATGACAAGCGTTGAACATGAGACGTCACCAGATAATGTACTTCACCGCATGTACAGCCGTTGGGCTTGTCGAACCTACCATCGCCTGTAGAAAGCAATGCTACACATCACTCCGCTAAGGTATTCTGTTTTCGGTCTTGCATTATCCTAAGTGAAACGGTAGCGATCGCGGTAGTAGTAACACAAGACTACGATGAGTCGGTTTACCTTTACGAAAACAGAGTAGCCTATCGGAGCGACGTGTAGCACTGCCCCCCAGCAGCGAGAGCAGGATCGACAAGCCCAACAGCTGCACGTGCTTCGAGGTACGTCTGCTGGTGACGTCTCATGTTCAGTATCTGTCATCTACTTGTGAGGTATTTCCCAGCGTTTGCGGCCCTATATGTTTTGTGCCGCTTTGGGGTTTTTAATCGTCAATGACAATCGCCCTGCATCTACTGAGGAAACAGAGCAGTCAATAGACAGACAGGTACTGTTTGATGATGGGGCACAGCAGTAGAAAGTGGTAGATTAATTTAGCGGCGGCATGAAGACGGGATTGTAATTACGAGGAGCCATCATAATTCCGGATGTTCTGATTGACGCAATTAGCGATCAACCAGATGATCAACTGTTTCTTCGACTAAGTGGTAGCCTTGTATTGACCTTCTGGTTCCTATACCACTCAGATAAACTGTCTCAGCACACCGTAAATGGTAGGACCCTGTGGTCAGGAGACTGTACCAGCAGCGGAAACTCGCCTTGACAGCAGAAGAGCTCTGGTCCGATTGAGGAAGAGTCCTTGCAGTGGGCATTATTTACAACCTCAGGTTTCGAAGAAAACTGTCTATTTCGCAGAGCGTTCTGATTTTCGTAGCCAACCCAATTGCTCTCACGTGTGCACAGTTTAGAACAGGCTGCTTAGTAATGTTACGTTTCCAGACATTGACTTCTTGTAGCAACCAGAAAGGGTATTCTGGAGCCTCGCTGATACATTCATGCGCGAATGACCGTGCAAACTTAGCACGAAGGGCTCCCTTAGAAAACTGAACGCCAACTTGACGAAAATCAGTAATTTCTGCCTTAAATGCTGCCACGACCAACAAAAATTAAGGACAATATACTAATGCATCATTAATGTCTATTTGGTATCTCTCGCCTGCCTCGCAACAAACACAACACACATTAAAATAATTAAAAATAAAGTTAGAAATAAGAGTAAAATTAAAAATTAAAAAATTAAAAATTAAAAGTCAGAATTCATGATTTCATCTAGCGCTACGATTGCTGACCTCAAAGGCTTGTTAACCCTGAGTGCATCATTTCCACTGCAGTGGACAGGTGTTAATGGTCGCTCCTTTGGCGTTTGCAATCAGTCCAAAGGCTGTGAATGCACACCAGATACAGCACCAGTAGGGAGTGTCCACTGAAGTGGACTGCGTAATTTGTAGCCTCAGTACTGATTGGAAACGCCGAAGAAGCAACCATCAATGCCTGTCCAGTGCAGTGGACACGGAGCACCATATTATTAATCTCTAATTACCCTAGTTCAGTGGTGAAGACAGTTTGCCATTCCGTGAGATATGAAATCACAGCGAGAAATGCATGTTTCAACATAAATGGAGATGCTAGCCAAGCCTACAGTTAGCGATCGTATATTTGACAACGAATGCCACGTGTACAATGTCCTCAGTGCACTGCAAGTGTTAGTCGCTGTCAGGACAGTGTTCTGTGTAGTTGTGAGTGCATCATATCGGAGCTAAGTGAATTCGAAAGTGGGCAAATTGTTGGGTGCTTCCACAACGAAGGTAGCCGAAGTGTTTGGTGTTCCAAGAGTAATAGTATTGTAGATTTGTACCGCATACAGCGAAAGCGGAAAAGTATCACCCATGAAGTCACAAGGGGATGAAAAAGTTTGTTGAGTGATCATGACAGACAGTGATTCAAGAGGGCCGTGACGTAAAATAAAAGGACAACATCTGCAAAAGTTACTACATAACTAAATGCGGCATTCGTGAACCCTGTGCTGCGTTAGTCTTAGTCTTAGTCGTAGAAAAGGGGAATTTTGTTAAAAATCAATAAAGGCACAGTTGGGCAATGAAGTCTGGGGCCGCTGGTAGTGTGTAGTAATAGTCGGCTGCCAGTAGGTCAGGCAGGGTAAACATGGCACACAGCTGCAGCGGCGTATTTCACGTATGATGTGTTTGCTGTTAAGCAACAGCGAGGCAGGAAACCGCAGCATTGCTTGAAGTTATTGCGATGTATGAGGCGAAGCAGTAGGCCAGAGCCAGGAGGGCAATGTGTAAATGGCTGACGTTTGGGAATTTACCCACGCCATAGTTTATATTTCTCTCTGACAGCCTGCCGGGGTGGCCGAGCAGTTCTAGGCGCTACAGTCTGGAGCCACGCGACTGCTACGGTTGCAGGTTCGAATCCTGCCTCGGGCATGGCTGTGTGTGATGTCCTTAGTTTAGTTAGGTTTAAGTAGTTCTAAGTTCTAGGGAACTGATGAGCTCAGCAGTTAAGTCCCATAGTGCTCAGAGCCATTTTTCTCTCTGACACTACGTCAGAGGCGAGGGGAAAAGCAGTATAAATAGACGGGCAATTTTAGCTAGAGACAAGTGTGTGCAAGGTCTGTAGAGAGTCGGGACAGACCTGTTCTGGTCTAAGCTTATTGGGTCAGTCTGGCAGCGATGTTGTAAATATTCTGTGTAACCTGTTCTCTATATGTACTTGTTTGCACTGTATTCGCCTCAGGGGACACAACATTGGGGAGGGACGGAATGGCAGCCGGGTACATGGAGATTGCACGGACTGCCTGAAGGAGGGCATTGACAGCAGTCTGCAGTGGGTCCAGGACGGGCCATGTTCGCTTCCCGTCTGGTGTACAGGGGTCGAGGCGAGGCGTACGCTGCGGGAGGCGTGGCAGTACTGAAGCAGCGCCAGAGACGGCGGTGGATGTTGCCAACGGGCAAGCACCACTAGCGGCAGGATGCGGCACCGTATCCAGGCGGGCGCGGGTTCGAGTCCAGTCCTTTCCTGGTAGCAGCAGTGGCCGAGGTGGACGGGTGACCAATACAACAACATTCGTCCCATGGTCGGACAGAGCAGGCCAAATGGGGCGGCGGGCAACGGCGACCAGGGACTGTAGCAGTCTCCGGAATCGAAGGCAGCTACGTGGTGCTAGACGCTTGGCAGGCGGCGCCCGGGAGAGCGTGGCTGACTTCCATCGTCAGGTGGCCTTGTTGACCGCAGCAGTGGTTCAAATGGTTCTGAGCACTATGGGACTTAACAGCTGTGGTCATCAGTAACCTAGAACTTAGAACTACTTAAACCTAACTAACCTAAGGACATCACACACATCCAAGCCCGAGGCAGGATTCGAACCTGCGGCGTAGCAGTCGCGCGGTTCCGGACTGCGCGCCTAGAACCGCGAGACCACCGCGGCCGGCCGCAGCAGTGGTGTTGGCAGTCCAGGAGTGTTGAGACGGCCAGACTCGCGGAACAGTGCGAGGGCAGCGCGCCGAAAAAATGGCTCTGAGCACTATGGGACTCAACTGCTGAGGTCATTAGTCCACTAGAACTTAGAACTAGTTTAACCTAACTAACCTAAGGACATCACAAACATCCATGCCCGAGGCAGGATTCGAACCTGCGACCGTAGCGGTCTTGCGGTTCCAGACTGCAGCGCCTTTAACCGCACGGCCACTTCGGCCGGCGCAGCGCGCAGACATTACGCTTCTGTAAACTATGTGAATAAAGAAACGCTTCCGAATACCGCTGTATTTCTCTGCACTTACATTTGACGCTATTGAACTTGCTCGGCCTCCTGACGAAAGGTGGCGCGGTGGGTCCCAGCTTCAGTTCGGCCATCTGAAGTCCCGGTTCGACCATCGACGCCACCGGAACACCTGCAAGTGCCAAAACAAAACGAAGGGAGCTTCATAAGCAGAGAACTGCAGGGCGAGATGGGATTCCAAAACCACTCAGCAGTGAAGCAACTGCCCTGAACAGGAAAACACAGCACCAAAACCATAAAACCTGAACTACACAGCAATAGAAGAAAGTCATTTGGTCGGATCTGTTCCCAACTCCTGGGTGAGTTTACGTCCCAAGAGTGAAACATGGTTGGGTTTCAGTATTAATTTGGGTAACCACATCATGGTATTCCATGCGCCACACGGTTGCTCTGCATGGCTGCATAACTGCCTAGGACTATGTGACCATTTTGACAGTCCACCCATAGTACAATGTTCGTTCCCCAATGATGATGCTGTTTCATACGACTTCGTACACAATGGTAAGGAGAAGTGAGTCACATAGTGGTGTGGTAACTATCATTGTCAGAAAGCTGAAGCGTTTATCGAACAAGTTAACACAGAAAATAGAAGATCTACACTACTGGCCATTAAAATTGCTGCACCAAGAAGAAATGCAGATGATAAACGGGTATTCATTGGACAAATATATTACACTAGAATTGCCATGAGGTTACATTTTCACGCAATTCGGCTGCATAGATCCTGAGAAATCAGTACCTAGAACAACCACCTCTGGCCGTAATAACGGCCGTGATAGGACTGGGCATTGAGTCAAGCAGATCTTGGATGACGTGTACAGGTACAGCTGCCCATGCAGCTTCAACACGATACCACAGTTCATCAAGAGTAGTGACTGGCGTATTGCGACGAGCCAGTTGCTCGGACACCATTGACCAGACGTTTTCAATTGGTGAGAGATCTGGAGAATTTGTTGCCCAGGGCAGTAGTCGAACGTTTTCTGTATAGAGATAGTCCCCTACAGGGCCTGAACATGCGGTCGTGAATTATCCTGCTGAAATGTAGGGTTTCGCAGGGATCGAATGAAGGGTAGAGCCACGGGTCGTAACACACCTGAAATGTAACGTCCACTGTTCAAAGTGCCGTCAATGCGAACAAGAGGTGACCGAGACGTGTAACCCCATACCATCACACCGGGTGATACGCCAGTATGGCGATGACGAATACACGCTTCCAATGTGCGTTCACTGCGATGTCGCCAAATACGGATGCGACCATCATGATGCTGTAAACACAACCTGGATTCATCAGAAAAAATGACGTTTTGCCATTCGTGCAGCCAGGTTCATCGTTGAGTATACCATCGCAGGCGCTCCTGTCTGTGATGCAGCGTCAAGGGTAGCCGCAGCCATGGTCTCCGAGCTGATAGTCCATACTGCTGCAAACGTTGTGGAACTGTTCTTGCAGATGGTTGTTGTCTTGCAAACGTCCCCATCTGTTGACTCATGGATTGAGACGTGGGTGCACGATCCGTTACAGCCATGCGGATAAGATGCCTGTCATATCGACTCCTAGTGATACGAAGCCGTTGGGATCCAGCACGGCGTTCCGTATTACTCTCCCGAACCCACCGCCCCATATTCTTCTAACAGTCAATGGATCTCGACGAACGCGAGCAGCAATGTCGCGATACGACAAACCGCAATCGCGATAGGCTAGAATCCGACCTTTATCAATCTCGGAAACGTGATGGTATGCATTTCTCCTCCTTACAGGAGGCATCACAACAACGTTTCACCAGGCAACGCCGGTCAACTGCTGTTTGTATGAGAAATGGGTTGGAAACTTTCCTCATGTCAGCACGTTGTAGGTGTCGCCACCGGCGCCAACCTTGTGTGAATGCTTTGAAAAGCTAATCATTTGCATGTCAGAGCATCTTCTTCCTGTCGGTTAAATTTCGCGTCTGTAGCACGTCGTCTTCGTGGTGTAGCAATTTTAATGGCCAGTAGTGTGCTTGTGTATCTCAAAGTATATGACGACTCATTGCAAATAATGCAGCAAGAAATTGAGTCCAGGTATCATAATATCAACAAGGATGAGTCTTTCTGAACTATGTCACGAACCATGTGTTGGAACTGCCAATAGACAGCATCCGCGTAGCGTCCCGTAGCGATGAGGCTCAAAGTCGGTCTGTTTCACTTGCGCCAGCATGGCAGAGAGCGCTCGTGGTACAAAGCCACAGGAGGCGTGTCTGAGCGGACGTTCTCCATTGGGTCTGCCAAATCCCGCAAGTCCGCTATTGGACTCTGATGGAAACTTGGAATTCTGTTGCTAACTTTGACACCAGTAGAGTGGTATCGATATGTGATAGCGCAGACGCTGCGTACCAAGACGACAGATCCCTTCCTCACACATCTCACATCTTCCAGGACCTGCATACCGTTACTTCAACTTTCCACTATTTATCAGGAAGAATGATGGAGGTAAGGTTCCCTTGAAAACCATACAGGATCTGTATCTTACCAACCCAACGACTGGATGCTGTTTTGAAAGCTAGCGGTCTTCCTACACCTCATTAGGCCTACTAATTTGTCATGTTTTTGGTGTTCTCATATTTTGTCAATCCACTTCGAGCCACAGTTGCTTCATATCGAGATCTTAGAGACTCCGTGAGTAAATTACCTGTATTTCTGTCTAGAACGCATCTTAAACCACAAAAAAGGAAGGAGGCCAGTTTTTGTACTGTACCGTTCCCGCCGGCCGTTAAACGGGCTAACGTATTGCGCCAGTTAGGGGAGATAACTATACAGCAGGAGGTGCTCGCGAAGCTGTGGGCACATGGAAGGCGCTTCCCACGAACCGGCCGGAACGTGCGAGACTTGCAATTATCCCACGTGGCGGCAGCAGCAGCAGCAGCAGCCGGTTTATTCGGCGGTGTCGCGGGGTGTGGCGGCTGGCGAGAGGTTAATCGCGTGGGCTCCGGCCTGTGGGGCTGTGGGGGCCAGGCAGGACTCTACCGCTGCTGCTGCTGCTGCCGCTGCCGCTGCGGTATTCGGCGAAGCCGGGCGACGGCCACTCCGAGGCTAATTAACGCGCGTCTCGGGCAGAGACGGATGGCGGCTGCTGCGGCGGCGGTGGCCGCTTCGCCGCCCGCCTGCCCTCACGTACGCAGGTCTCGAACGCCCTCCCCCGCCATCTTTGGAACAGGTACATACGCGCCCACAGCCGAGGCCACCTCGTTAGCGGCTCCGAGCGAAAATTTCTGCGTTTTCGCCCGAAATAAATTACCTCCTGCAGCCTCGACGCGGTGAACGTTCCTCGGCTTGATGCCACGCACTGTTTTCGTTGCAGCCGGCCATACAGGTATACGACCTTCCTTGACGGAACAGGTTCCAGCAGCAGTCCATGTTTTACAAAGTATGTCTACATCTACATCTACATCTACATTTATACTCCGCAAGCCACCCAGTGGTGTGTGGCGGAGGGCACTTTACATGCCACTGTCATTACCTCCCTTTCCTGTTCCAGTCGCGTATGGTTCGCGGGAAGAACGACTGCCGGAAAGCCTCCGTGCGCCCTCGACTCTCTCTAATTTTCATTCGTGATCTCCTCGGGAGGTATAAGTAGGGGGAAGCAATATATTCGATACCACATCCAGAAACGCACCCTCTCGAAACCTGGACAGCAAGCTACACCGCGATGCAGAGCCACTTGAGTTTGCTAAACATCTCCGTAACGCTGTCACGCTTATCAAATAACCCTGTGACGAAACGCGCCGCTCTTCTTTGGATCTTCTCTATCTCCTCTGTCAACCCGACCTGGTATGGATCCCACACTGATGAGCAATACTCAAGTATAGGTCGAACGAGTGTTTTGTAAGCCACCTCCTTTGTTGATGGACTACATTTTCTAAGGACTCTCCCAATGAATCTCAACCTGATACCCGCCTTACCAACAATTAATTTTATATGATCATTCCGCTTCAAATCGTTCCGCACGCGCACTCCCAGATAACTGCTACCAGTGTTTGTTCCGCTATCATATAAACATAGAATAAAGGATCCTTCTTTCTATGTATTCGCAATACATTACATTTGTCTATGTTAAGGGTCACTTGCCACTCCCTGCACCAAGTGCCTATCCGCTGCAGAGCTTCCTGCATTTCGCTGCAATTTTCTAATGCTGCAACTTCTCTGTATACTACAGCATCATCCGCTAAAAGCCGCACGGAACATCCGACACTATCTACTAGGTCATTTACATATATTGTGAAAAGCAATGGTCCCATAACACTCCCCTGTGGCACGCCAGAGGTTACTTTAACGTCTGTAGGCGTCTCTCCATTTAGAACAACATGCTGTGTTCTGTTTGCTAAAAACTCTTCAATCCAGCCACACAGCTGGTCTGATATTCCGTAGGCTCTTACTTTGTTTATCAGGCGACAGTGCGGAACTGTATCGAACGCCTTCCGGAAGTCAAGGAAAATGGCCTGTATCTAATATTTTCTGGATCTCACGTACATTTGGTGCTCTGCAGCTTGTGAACATTCAACAGAACGATTTTAAGCTGAGGCAACTGACGTTCGCCAAGTGTGACATCACAGGTCAGTCCACCACCCTTTATCCCTTTATAACAAAATATTGACTTATTACGACGAATCCACGAAATATACGTCTCCCTTTTACAGCAGTGCTTCTTCTCCTTCTTTTTTTTTTTTTTTTTTTTTTTTTTGACTTCTGAGTATTTCACCTCACTACTCCACTAACAGTTCGTAATACATAATTTTAGGAAGCATTCTGCCATTGAAGCTCAGCGATCGATATAAAATGTTAAAAATCAAATAATAACATTCTCGAAAGCATTTTTAGATATTTTATTTTTTAGCAACCGGTTTCTGCCCATTTCTCAGCCTATCTTCAGACTTTTCACCGTCATTATGGCGGAGCGAGATCCGTATGCCGCCACCAGTAGCCGTAATGTCGGTGAAAAGCCTGAAGATGATCTGAGCAAAGGGCGAATCTCAAAGTTTTTATTTCTTCTCCATGAATTTTAATATCTACTCCGAATTTTTCTTTTGTTTCCTTCACTGCTTGCTCAATACACAGATTGAATAACATCGGGGAGAGGCTACAACCCTGTCTCACTCCCTTCCCAACCACTGCCTCCCTTTCAGGCCCCTCGACTCTTATAACTGCCATCTGGTTTCTGTACAAATTGTAAATAGCCTTTCGCTCCCTGTATTTTGCCCCTGCCACCTTCAGAATTTGAAAGAGAGTATTCCAGTCAACATTGTCAAAAGCTTTCTCTAAGTCTACAAATGCTAGAAACGTAGGTTTGCCCTTCCTTAATCTAGCTTCTAAGATAAGTCGTAAGGTCAGTATTGCCTCACGTGTTGCAACATTTCTACGGAATCCAAACTGATCTTCCCCGAGGTCGGCTTCTACTAGTTTTTCCATTCGTCTGTAAAGAATTCGCGTTAGTATTTTGCAGCTGTGACTTATTAAACTGATAGTTCGGTAATTTTCACATCTGTCAACATCTGCTTTCTTTGGGATTGGAATTATTATATTCTTCTTGAAATCTGAGGGTATTTCGCCTGTTTCATACATCTTGCTCACCAGATGGTAGAGTTTTGTCAGGACTGGTTCTCCCAAGGCCGTCAGTAGTTCTAATGGAATGTTGTCTACTCCGGGGGCCTTGTTTCGGCTTAGGTCTTTCAGTGCTCTGTCAAACTCTTCACGCAGTATCCTATCTCCCATTTCATGTTCATCTACATTCTCGTCCCTTTCCATAACATTGCCCTCAAGTACATCGCCCTTGTATAGACCCTCTATATATTCCTTCCACCTTTCTGCTTTCCCTTCTTTGCTTAGAACTGTGTTTCCATCTGAACTCTTGATGTTCATGCAAGTGGCTCTCTTATCTTCAAAGGTCTCTTTAATTTTCCTGTAGGCTGTATCTATGTTACCCCTAGTGATACTCGCTTCTACATCCTTTCATTTGTCCTCCAGCCATCCCTGCTTAGCAATTTTGCACTTCCTGTCCATCTCATTTTTGAGACGTTTGTATTACTGTAGACTTTAGTATTGTCTGAAGAATCGCACTTTTGTCTCCTTTCAAATACTGGCAGGTGACACGTGTACCAACGGGTCCGTGCGGCATTTAACCCACAATTTGGGGCAGTGCAGATCAGTCAGGGGTTAATTCTGCACCCTTTTGGATGCGTTTTTCGTAACAATACTTGGGTCCGTTCATTCAGTTTATTATGGAAATGAACCAGGGCGCTTTCACCGACCACATTGCCCGCATCTCGTGGTCGTGCGGTAGCGTTCTCGCTTCCCACGCCCGGGTTCCCGGGTTCGATTCCCGGCGGGGTCAGGGATTTTCTCTGCCTCGTGATGGCTGGGTGTTGTGTGCTGTCCTTAGGTTAGTTAGGTTTAAGTAGTTCTAAGATCTAGGGGACTGATGACCATAGCTGTTAAGTCCCATAGTGCTCAGAGCCATTTGAGCCATTTGAACCGACCAAATTATGCTGTTTGATCTACATCTACATGAAGAGCTTGTAAAGTACCACTTATTTCAGATAAGAGTGCATTTTACTTTATTTCCAGTTTTGCTACTTCAAATACGTGAAGTGAAAGTATCAGCGCTGCTGTACGTATGGAGAGAGCTGTTCCTAACGTTGGCTAACGAAGGCGGTTGTCCATGTGTCGCTTTCAGAGCCAGTGGGATGAGGTGCGGATGCAGAAATCGCTAGTGAGTCAGCAAAGCGGTAAGTCGAGAAACTATATTTATTCTGGCGCGAATCAAGTAACTGTTATTAATAAATATTTGCTAACAAAAGCTGCCTTTTGCCCCTTGGACATTAGGAGGAGTCTATGCGTCGTAAATACTACCTCTCAGTAATTTTAGAATGCGAGGAAACGTTGGTATTAATAATTAAACGAATAACTTTGGCATAACTGAAGGTGTGCGATCTTATGCGAACTATAACGTCTGTACGGTCAAGTTACAGACTGTGCGCTATAGTTGTCACTCGTCGATAGGATGACTTTCAATTTAATTATGCCGTAGACCATGCTCTTGCGTCGTTGAAAGTTAGCTTACAACCATTGTATACAAGTCTATTTTACGGTGTTTCTTATTTAAACGCACCATAATGGCATCCCGTGTAAAAGTTGTTTGCACATAAACTGCTTCCCGCTTCATTGCGTAAAACACAGGTAGTAGTACTGCGCTTTCAGATTCCGACGGCGCTGCTATGGCTCTCCAAGGAAACATAAAACTATGAAATCATCTCCACATAAAAGGTAGGAAGAATTCCTACACGGCGCTCACTAAGACAGTTCAAGAACGGAAAATCTTAACTATCGTAAAACTCGGTGGGAAAGCCCTTATACCACAATCTACGGACTCAACGGCTAAAGCTATACGTTTCTGTAGCGCGAGTGGTGGTTTTTGCAAGCTGCTGTGGATATTCATGCCATCCAAGAAGGCAACAAATGTTTTCACAGGCTGGCACGCATACGTTCCTGGCTTTAAGAACATATATGCACCCTTATTTTCGAAAAATACGAAAAAGCTGTTAATAATTCCAAAAGGAATTCAGTTTATCGTGCACGTGAGCCAGGATGCTCTCGGTGACCAAGGGTTGTGGGCGACCACGCCATCTGAGGTAGTAATTGTCGTGCTCACAGGACTGCACAAATAGAAAATTGGTTGGAAGAGAACTCAGGCAGCCATGGTGTCAGATTTGCTTCCTAGTCCGGCACAGTTTTCATTTGCCAGAAAGATTCAACTATAAACGAATTTGGAAATTAACAAGTCACAATCAGTGGCAGCTGCTATGAAAGAGCACAAGGCATGTGAACACCCTAACTTTTGACACCATAACGATTTATTGGTTATATTTCTTTGAATGCTGTTAAATGGAATGTAGATGCGATAATCTGAAATACACAGACAGCACTAAATCTACTGCGCTGTGCTACATATTGCTCCCCTAGAGTCGGTGAAACTTGACATCAGGGTCGCGAGCACGCGTTCACTTGTGCACGTTTTAAGGAGTTTCTTCACATGCGCAACTGTCGTGACGTAATTGCCTTACGGGCTAAATGCATACGGATTTGATAAATAGTGTGCACGGTTCACTGCATGCACTGCTAGCCCTCATCACTCAACTACAAGTTTACGTCAATGCCACCAAGTGGTAGCACACTGCAGCAGACTTTTATCTACATTCGCTTGCATAAATCCCGCTAGGCGGTAGCACACTCCACAGGTATGCGAATTCACTCACTATGTAGTAAAATTAGATCGGACATCAGTGTATGCTGTAGTTGTACTGACAGAAAAACCTATTTTGTTAGGTTCTGAATGAGATATAAATCATTAAGTTTTGGATTTTATTCTAGAGTAATCCATTTGAGGCACTAAGAACCATAAAGCACATCATCGGCGATTGGGAGACTGTAGCATTTATTTATGCTTCTGACATCAATTGAACTTATTGTAGGTCGGTTTATCCGCTATGCACGCCCACACTGTACGTATATCTGAGCATTCACGAAAAGATGTATACTGGTTTCTCGAAAACGGGGTCCTTTTGGTCCTTATGGTTCTCAGCGCCTCATTTGTATTCTACTCAAGTGACCTTGCTGGTAGATAGTACCACTTAAATTTAATCATTTCCGCAAACGGCAGTTTATGTGTGGAGTTGGTTGTCTACTGGGCACGAATCGGCTTTCCTGTAGAGTGTCAACATGAACTCTACTGAACGTGTATTAAGAGCTAACAGAAAAGAAAATTACCAGTGAAAGTTAGCTGCGAAGAAACAAGGGAATTCCAGACCAGATCCATTGTCTGAAGAAGTGATGAAATCAAATAAGAGTGACTACAAGCGAACATTTAACGAAGAATGTATAATAAGCGTATGTTGTTAGCTAATATATTAACTAGGGATCTTGTACATTTGACTAAAAAAAATAAAAAACACAAAAATGAGAAACGGAGAGTAGCGGAAGCTTAAAAATTATTTCGGTCTTGCCATAAACGGTACTTAATTATGTACAAAACAACAAAATTCCACACAAACAATTCTTCCTTTTATCAGACAAGTTAGGCATATTATTGCTATTATCGTTGACTGCGTCTCATTGCGTATAAATATGTTGATAAGCATGACTTTTATACATCAGGTGCCATTAATTTCGCACTCTTGTATTACCTGAATTTGGAAATTTGTGAACACCCAGCTTGTATACCTACCAGCCACTAATGGTCATAATTCATTAAGAGTTGTTGTACTTTTTGAAGACTATAAAATGTCATATCCTGCTAAAGTTCTGTTACATTTTCCAATTAAATTGCAAAAGTAACCTCAAGAAGTTGGGCATTTTCACATAATTTTCGATGTACTGTTAATAAATATCACGTTCACCTTTACGATGGTCCGCGTGGACCTAAGGTAGAATGATCGGCTACCACGTGGGTGTCTTGGTTTCGATTCCTGGCTGTAGCAAAATTTGAAACGAAATTGAGTGTGCCATGAGCATTTCCGTGAAGCATAAAATACGTAAGGCGAACAAATATAATCGTGGTATTTCTTAATCTAAACAACCTTTATTAACAATCTTTCAAAAAAATCGATAGTTAAGAGTTTGAATATGCAATGAAAACCGAACTTTTGTATGCGATATGTAATCCATAGTTTCCATACCAATATTATAAATGCGAGAGCAACTCTGTCTATTACGTTTTCACGGTTCTGCCGCTGAACCACTTCCGATGGATGAGAACAGCAAGAAATTTAATATCAGGATTGGTGGTCACGAAGTAGATGAAGTTTAGGAATTCTACCACCTAGGCAGCAAAATAGCCAGTGACGGAGGGAGCAAGGAGGAATTCAAAAGCAGACTAGCAGTGGAGGGAAGGACACTGATGGAGAAGAGAAATCTACTACTATCAAACATAGGCCTCAATTTGAGGAAGAAATGTGTGAGAATGTACGTCTGGAGCACAGCATTGTACGGTAGTGAGGCATGAATAGTGGGAAAAACGGAACGGAAGATGATCGAAACATTTTAGTGCGGTGCTACAAACGAATGTTGAAAATCAGATGAACTGTTAAGGTGAGGAAGGAAGAGGTTGTGCGCAGAATCGGAAAGGAAAGGAGTATGTGGAAAAAACTGACAAGGAGAAGGGACAGGATGATAGGGCATCTGTTATGACATCAGGGAATGACTTCCATCGTACTAGATGGAGCTGCAGAGGCCAAAACTATAGAGGAAAACAGAGACTGGAATACATTCAGCAAATAGTTGAGGAAGCGGGTTGCAAGTGTTACTCTGAGCTGTAGTGGTTGGCACAAGAGAGAAATTTGTGGCGGGCCACATCATATCAGTCAGACGACTCTTATCGCCTATAGATTACTCCGTGACAGTGCAAACCCATTGTTACTGTGCGCGTGGTTCCTACACCACCTGGCATATATGGAGGGTTTTAGTGGAGATACAACAACAATATCGGACTGCAAGCCCGAGAGCCATATTTAAAACAGTCGCTATAAGCATCGAAGCATAAGACTGATTTAGCGCTTAGCTCTAACAGAGCTCAAGTGCAAATGCAGCAAACTTGAGGGCAGTCTAATGCACACTGGAACTTGGATGTGGGATGTCAGGCGGCTTCAAGAGCTACAGAGACGTTAGAACAGTCACAAACCCGTCGCATTTTAGATGCTGAGCATCACGCGTCTGTTAGAGCTTCCAAGACTCTTGAAGACCCACAAAGACGCGTCATTTAAAGGCTGTAAGAAAAACAGAGAGGGGTACCTCTACATGTGGAACGAGGGAGGCTAACCTGTCCCACTTATCCAACCAGGGACAGGGGACCTACAGTTTATCGTGGAATCCCAAGCGGGTGAGGTTTCTGACAATTCCTGAGATGATCGAGAGGTGAAGTCTAGGTTAAGAAGAAGGCTGTAATGTCCGTCATCCGATCGAGATTCGATCCCAAAACCTCTTGGTTTCTAGAAATACGCTCTACCGCGAAAATCCAGATCCGACATCTATGTAGATAGTTCATCTATAGGTTTTAGCAAGAGAAGAGTGAGTTTGTGAATATGAAATTACAAGGAAGTGGTCTAGGGTTAGCGTCTTTGGTCCATAATCAAAACGTCTTCGGTCCCGGGTTCGGTCCCCGCCACTGCCTAAATTTTGATAAATAATCAGCATTGGCGGCCGAAGACTTCCGGTATAAGAAGTCAGCCTCATTCTGCCAACGGCCTTGACAAAGAGGGTGGAGGAGCGGATAGAGCTTCAGGGCACTCTCTTGTCCTAGGGGTGGGAAATTGCCCCTAAAGGCGGAAGAATCAGCAATGATCAACGACATGAGGATGCAGAAGCCAATGGAAACCACTGAATTAAAGACACGTAACGTGTATCCACAGAACATGTGGCCTGTAATTGAAGAAGTGTCATGATGATCTCTCCATAGGCAAAAGATTCCGGAATAGTCCCCCATTCGGATCTCCGGGAGGGGACTGCCAAGGGGGAGGATAACATGAGAAAAAGATTGAATAATCAACGAAAGGATAACGTTCTACGAGTCGGGGCGTGGAATGTCAGAAGTGGTAGGGAAACTAGAAAATCTGAAAAGGGAAATGCAAAGGCTCAATCTAGATATAGTATAGGGGTCAGTGAAATGAAGTGGAATGAAGACAAGGATTTCTGGTCAGATGAGTATCGGGTAATATCAACAGCAGCAGAAAATGGTATAACAGGTGTAGGATTCGTTATGAATAGGAAGGTAGGGCAGAGGGTGTGTTACTGTGAACAGTTCAGTGACCGGGTTGCTCTAATCAGAATCGACAGCAGACCAACACCGACAACGATAGCTCAGGTATACATGCCGACGTCGCAAGCTGAAGATGAATAGATAGAGAAAGTGTATGAGGATACTGAAAGGATAATGCAGTATGTAAAGGGGGACGAAAATCTAATAGTCATGGGCGACTGGAATGCAGCTGTAGGGGAAGGAGTAGAAGAAAAGGTTACAGGAGAATATGGGCTTGGGACAAGGAATGAAAGAGGAGAAAGACTAATTGAGTTCTGTAACAAGTTTCAGCTAGTAATAGCGAATACCCTGTTCAAGAATCACAAGAGGAGGAGGTATACTTGGAAAAGGCTGGGAGATACGGGAAGATTTCAATTAGATTACACCATGGTCAGACAGAAATTCCGAAATCAGATACTGGATTGTAAGGCGTACCCAGGAGCAGATATAGACTCAGATCATAATATAGTAGTGATGAAGAGTAGGCTGAAGTTCAAGACATTAGTCAGGAAGAATCAATACACAAAGAAGTGGGATACCGAAGTACTAAGGAATGACGAGATACGTTTGAAGTTCTCTAATGCTATAGATACAGAAATAAGGAATAGCGCAGTAGGCAGTACAGTTGAAGAGGAATGGACATCTCTAAAAAGGGCCATCACAGAAGTTGGGAAGGAAAACATAGGTACAAAGAAGGTAGGTGCGAAGAAACCATGGGTAACAGAAGAAATACTTCAATTGATTGATGAAAGGAGGAAGTACAAACATGTTCCGGGAAAATCAGGAATACAGAAATACAAGTCGCTGAGGAATGAAATAATTAGGAAGTGCAGGGAAGCTAAGACGAAATGGCTGCAGGAAAAATGTGAAGACATGATTGTCGGAAGGACAGACTCAGCATACAGGAAAATCAAAACAACCTTTGGTGACATTAAAAGCAACGGTGGTAACATTAAGAATGCAACGGAAATTCCACTGCTAAATGCAGAGGAGAGAGCAGATAGGTGGGAAGAATACATTGAAAGCCTCTATGAGGGTGAAGATTTGTCTGATGTGATAGAAGAAGAAACAGGAGTCGATTTAGAAGAAATAGGGGATCCAGTATTAGAATCGGAATTTAAAAGAGCTTTGGAGGACTTACGGTCAAATAAGGCAGAAGGGATAGATAACATTCCATCAGAATTTCTAAAATCATTGGGGCAAGTGGCAACAAAACGACTATTCACGTTGGTGTGTAGAATATATGAGTCTGGCGATATACCATCTGACTTTCGGAAAAGCATCATCCACACAATTCCGAAGACGGCAAGTGCTGACAAGTGCGAGAATTATCGCACAATCAGCTTAACAGCTCATGAATCGAAGCTGCTTAAAAGAATTATATACAGAAGAATGGAAAAGAAAATTGAGAATCCGTTAGGTGACGATCAGTTTGGCTTTAGGAAAAGTAAAGGGACGAGAGAGGCAATTCTGACGTTACGGCTAATAATGGAGGCAAGGCTAAAGAAAAATCAAGACACTTTCATAGGATTTGTCGACTTGGAAAAAGCGTTCGACAATATAAAATGGAGCAAGCTGTTCGAGATTCTGAAAAAAGTAGGGGTAAGCTATAGGGAGAGACGGGTCAAATACAATATGTACAACAACCAAGAGGTAATAATGAGAGTGGACGATCAAGAACGAAGTGCTCGTATTAAGAAGGGCGTAAGACAAGGCTGTATATCAATGATACGATTCGCTGATGACATTGCTATCCTGAGTGAAAGTGAAGAAGAATTAAATGATCTGCTGAACGGAATGAACAGTCTAATGAGTACACAGTACGGTTTGAGAGTAAATCGGAGAAAGACGAAGGTAATGAGAAGTAGTAGAAATGAGAACAGCGAGAAACTTAACGTCAGGATTGATGGTCACGAAGTCAATGAAGTTAAGGAATTCTTCTACCTAGGCAGTAAAATAACCAATGACGGACGGAGCAAGGAGGACATCAAAAGCAGACTCGCTATGGCAAAAAAGGCTTTTCTGGCCAAGAGAAGTCTACTAATATCAAATACCGGCCTTAATTTGAGGAAGAAATTTCTGAGGATGTACGTCTGGAGTACAGCATTGTATGGTAGTGAAACATGGACTGTGGGAAAACCGGAACAGAAGAGAATCGAAGCATTTGAGATGTGGTGCTATAGACGAATGCTGAGATGAAGAGATGAAGAGGTTAGCACAGGAAAGGAATTCGTGGCGGGCCGCATCAAAACAGTCAGTAGACTGATGACCAAAAGAAAAAAAAACCTTTGAGTTAGAAGCATTGAGTTAGAAGCTTACATTGTTATTATATTAGTACCTGACATAATTTTCAATTTGGTGCCTTAACCTATCTTTGAGATCTTTGCGTATGGTCGTACCTTTTGACTACTTTAAATTAGAAGCTTACATTTTCTACACCGCCAACGGACCTTATTCCTTAGTATTTGACATAAATTTCGATTTGATAGCTGTACCCGTTACTGGGGAAAGGGGTTCAACAGACTGACAGACAGACGGGCAACAAATGGCAACAAATATCGTTTTACGTGATATCATTACAAACTAAGGATTTCAAATTTTTCTCTCATTTACTTCTACTGTGAAACCTTGGGTCTTATCGAATTTCATGGCTGTAGGTCAACAGGAAGAATCCTATAAGTTTTGATGAGTGAATTTGATAGCAGCGAAATATGTGACAAAATGGCCTGTCTTTTGATTTCATTGAGTCAGATGCTTAATTTTGTCCTATCGCCAACGGACCCTAGACGTTAGTGTGTGCCGGCCAATGTGACCGATCGGTTCTAGGTGCCTCAGTCTGGAACCGCGCGACCGCTACGGTCGCAGGTTCGAATCCTGCCTCGGGCATGGATGTGTGTGACATGATTTTTAGCTTGATACCCATACCCGTTTCTGAGGAAAAGAGGTGTTAACAGTTGGACAGACAGACAGGTGGACAGACAGACGGACAACAAAGTGATGTTATACCGGTTCCTTTTTTACAGACGGTAGGAACCCTAAAAATTACGCAGATTTATCAAGCACCTGAAGATGCGTCCTGTGTTGAAACAAGGTCACGACTTATGACTGAAGGAGACCTGTACTATTTTTTACTTGCTTATGTCGTAAAGGAGCCCCTTCTATGAGCTTCACCCAAATTCGAATAGGATGAATGTAGATTTAGAGTTACCCCTCTAACTCGGGAAACGAGTCCCCAAATTCGTCGGTGGAACGACTCCAGCCGAAACGATACGGTACGGACCTCTCCACACCGCTCCGCGCCGCGCCACGTTTTACTAAAAAGGGCCGACGGCCGGCCGGCGAGACGATCCATAATGTATGAGGCGGGCAGAGACGTCCGTGTCACCGCGAGCGCGAGCAAGAGCGCGGTATTAATTAGCCGCTGGCACCGCTGCGCCGGTCCTCCGCCCCCGACCGGACGCCGGCGGCCGCGGGCGCTGCCTTCCATCCCGCCTCCACGTAACGCAGCAACCCGTCGGACGCCTGGAGCTTCCCGAGTAATCTTGGAGTTTAAGGGCAACCGCGCTACGTCGCCGCTAATCGCGTCTTGTAATCCGTGCCCCCCCCCCCAGACAACACTAGTAACTCGCTGAGAGGACACGTCATCTGCCTCATCGAAAAAACTTACGTCTCCTTCTTTTCTCTTTACCCTCTGAAAATATGTTGTAGGTCGCATCGAGATGGTCCGAGGATGTTACGTAGAACCTCCAACATTCGCAGACGACATCGTTAGCTTTTCCTAAGTCGTGCTTTAGTTTAGAGTATCGTCGTCGTACGAACTACTCGAGATAACTTAAGTAATTGGTTTGACGCATCTCGCCACGAATTCCTATCCTGCGAATACCTCTTCACCTCAGAGTAACACTTCAGTTATTTTCTAAATATATTCCAATCTCCGCCTCCGTCTACAGTTTTTACCCTCTACAGTTTTCTCTAGCACCTTGGAAGATAATCCATATTGTCTTCAGAGGTGCCTTACCTTATCAGTCTACCTAATTTTCAACATTCTTCTGTCGCACCACTCCTCAAATGCTTCCACTGCCCTCTTTTCTGATTTTCCAACAGTTCATGTTTCACTACTACACAAAGCTGTGCCCCAAACGTTCAATGTCAGAAATTTCTTCCTCAAATTAAGGTCTATGGTTAATACTAGTAGACTTCTGTGGGCCAGGAGTGTCATTTTTACCAGTGCTAGTTTTCTTTCTATGCCCTCCTTGATCCGTCCATCGCCTATGTACCAGAATTCCTTGAATTCGACTACTTCATGATACTAAATTCTGATTTTAAGTTTTTAGTACTCTCATTTCAGTTACTTCTCATTATTTTACTCTTTCTTCGATTTACTCTCAAATCAAATTCTGTTCTCATTAGACTGTTCATTCCATTCAGCAGATCCTGTAGTAATTTTTCACTTTCCCTGAGGACACCAATCATCAGCGATTCTTACCACTTATTTCATTTACACTGAATTTTAATCCCACTCCTGAACCTTTCTTTTATTTCCAACATTGCTTCTTCGGTGTATAGATTGAACATTAGGACCGAACGACTACATCCCTATCTTACACCCTTTTTAATCCGAGCCCTTCGTACTTGGTCCTCTGTTGATATTGTTATGCCTTGGTTCTTGTATATATTGTATATCACATCTTTCCGTTCAGCTTACTCCTATTTTTCTCACAATTTCGAACATCCTGCTTCACTTTTCATTGTCGAACGCTTTTTCCAGGTTGACAGATCATATGAACTTGCCTTGGTTTTTCTTCAGTCTTGCTTCCATTATCTACTGCAACGTCGGAACTGCCTCTCTGGTAACTTTACCTTAACGTACAAAGTAACTACTACAACATTATTCTGCTGTGTCTGACGTTGTGTGCTCCACTCTAGACGTTCCCTTCTGTGAAGACGCGTCAGAGGTAGACATACAGCGTGTCTCCGACAGTAAAGGCCACTCTGCTGAAGCCTTTTGCACACCGTTTGCCTCGATGCAACAAGTGTAGTGGATGCTGCGAGTTCACATCCCAGATGCTGTGCAGTACTAATAACTAAGGCGGTACTGTCGTGCCCTTACAGCCAAATAACGGTCCTCTCTTGTGACGTCACACGTGGTCAGCCCTTCTCTCGTCTTCGGGATAGATTTGGTCTCTATAAACTATCGCCACATCCGAGAAACAACAGAACATTTCAGATTGAGCCATCGGGGTCTCGTAAGTTTGCGACTGCCCCGCTTCCTTTCTTTCAATGGCCCTGCACCACAGAGAGTCTGGTAGGCTTCTCCTCTGTGCCATACTGCACCGTCTGTGACTGTGTGCACAGCGATTGTGGATGTAGGGCTACCCGGCAAGCAATACCTCGTTCCACAGGTGCATCACGTCCACGTTGGCATTGTTATCCGTTGACCGAAATGCCATCTTCTGTCCAGGACACGATCGCACAGACGTCTGGTTGACAGTTCGCATGATTGTATCGTAAATTAGACATAGGACGGGGAAATAACGGTTTGTTGCTTTAATTTTGGGCACCAGTGTATGAATAGATTCTTTCATGTGGGTCAATGTCCTGGTTAAGTGTTTCAGTAGGACGTCACCTCGGTGAATGGCGTCTCCCAAGTAGGTTATGCACAAGGAAAAGGGCGACTTGCAGTATAACGTCTCTGGCGAGTGTCCACATCACTCAGAGGTGAATGCTGGGTTAAAAGACAGTGAAGAATCTGAGGTCCGAGTGGGATTTAATCCCGCCATTTTTCGGTTTTGTGGCACGTTCTGCGTTACCAGGCCCTACTCGGATTCTGCTCAGACTTTGCTGCTGCCTGGAGTTGCTACGGTGGTACCGCTAGATGGCAAAGGGCAATGCCATCGTTTCCACACTGGTGGCGGACTTACGTTCATCATAGTTGAGCCAGTTTCCACTAAATATTGATAAAATATATACACAAGCGTTCCTCATCAATAAACCTATCTGTTAGTCAAAACCGATTTTTTTTATATATATATATATATATATATATATATATATATATATATATATATATATATATATATATATATATATATAAAACTGGCCATTAAAATTGCTACACTAAGAAGAAATGCAGATGATAAACGGGTATTCCTTGGACAAATATATTATACTAGAACTGACCTGTGATTACAATTTGGGTACATTGATCCTCAGAAATCAGTGCCCAGACCAACCACCTCTGGCCGTAATAACGGCCTTGATACGCCTGGGCATTGAGTCAAACAGAGCTTGGATTGCGTGTACGGGTACAGCTACCCATATAGCTTCAACACGATACCACAGTTCATCAAGAGTAGTGACTGACGTATTATGACGAGCCAGTTGCTCGGCCGCCATTAACCAGACGTTTTCATTTGGTGAGAGATCTGGAGAATGTGCTGGACAGGGCAGCAGTCGAACATTTTCTGCATCCAGAAAATCCCGAACAGGACCTGCAACATGCTGTCGTGCATTATCTTGCTGAAATGTATGGTTTCTCGGGGATCGAATGAAGGGTAGAGCCACGGGTCGTAACACATCTGAAATGTAACGTACACTGTTCAAAGTGCCGTCAGTGCTAACAGGAGGTGACCGAGACGTGTAACCAATGGCATCCCATACCATCACGCCAGGTGATACGCCAGTATGGCGATGACGAATGCACGCTTCCAATGTGCATTCACCACTGTGTCACCAAACACGGATGCGACCATCATGAGCCGGCCGCGGTGGCCGTGCGGTTCAGGCGCTGCAGTCCGGAACCGCGGGACTGCTACGGTCGCAGGTTCTAATCCTGCCTCGGGCATGGGTGTTTGTGATGTCCTTAGGTTAGTTAAGTTTAAGTAGTTCTAAGTTCTAGGGGACTTATGACCTAAGATGTTGGCTCAGAGCCATTTGAACCATTTTGAACCATCATGATGCTGTAAACAGAACCTGGATTCATTCGAAAAAATGACGTTTTGCCATTCGTGCACCCAGGTTCGTCGTTGAGTACACCATAGCAGGCGCTCCTGTCTTTGATGCAGCGTCAAGGTTAACGGCAGCCATGGTCTCCGAGCTGACAGTCCATGCTGCTGCAAACGTCGTCGAACTGTTCGTGCAGATGGCTGTTGTCTTGCAAACGTTCCCATCTGTTGACTCAGGGATCGACACGTGGCTGGACGATCTGTTACAGCCATGCGGATAAGATGCCTGTCATGTCGACTCCTAGTGATACGAGGCCGTTGGGATCCAGCACAACGTTTCGTATTACCCTCTTGAACCCACCGATTCCACATTCTGCTAACAGTCACCGGATCTCGACCAACGCGAGCAGTAATGTCGCGATACGATAAACTGCAATCACAATAAGCTACAATCCGACCTTTATCAAAGTCGGAAACGTGATGGTACGCATTTCTCCTCCTTACACGAGGCATCACAACAACGTTTCACCAGGCAACCCAGTCAACTGCTGTTTGTGTATGAGAAATCGGTTGGAAACTTTCCTCATGCTAGGACATTGTAGGTGTCGCCACCGGCGCCAACCTTGTGTGAATGCTCTGAAAAGCTAATCATTTGCATATCACAGCATCTTCTGCCTGTCGGTTAAATTTCGCGTCTGTAGCACGTTATCTTCGTGGTGTAGCAATTTTAATGGCCAGAAGTTGGCAGCTGGCTTCCGTCTGCATGTATGGACTAGCTTCAAGAACTGCTGTGGGTATTCTGATATATATTTGGACGAAGACATTCGCACAAACTTAGGAAAGAATGTTTCAAAGTCAGAAATCCTAAATGTTCAGCAATAAATTATCTTTCACTGCAGTGGAATGTTTGAAAGAGCTGTGTTTCTGATGGCTGTGGCGTCTGAAGTTGACAGTTATGTGCCACAGTAAAGACATTCGTCTCCTGTTAGGCTTCCATTTTTTATTCGGAAGACAAATGACAACGTCTCCTCCGCCGCAAACAACCGGCGGACAGCCGCCATAAAATAGGCAGGAGCTGGGTGCCGGCCACGCTATTTAATTAGAATTATTGCGGCTCCTGAGCTGTGTCAAGCAAAACAGGTGCCTGGCGTGGGCTCACTCCACGACTGTGTGAGAGCGCCCTATTGTCAAACGGCATAAACATTCTATACGGCCGAGCTGTAGAATAAATTCCTCCACCTCGTCCACGATGGCCTCAAAGGGTCGCCTGTCGCTATTACTCCAGGTCTTTTGAAAATACGGCTCACGGTGCAGCGTATGTAAATGATACGGCGTTTATCAATTTACGCTCATTGAACGAGCTCTGGAAGAATGTACATTTGAATTGAGAATGAGAAAAGTGCCACGCAGCAGAGAGCAGCAATTTCTGCCTGTGTGCCGTATGGACTTAAGACTTCCTGAGAGTACTCTCGAGAAAGCATTCCTGGAACATGTGCGGGCAGCTATTAATATTCGAGAGGTTTTATAGTCCTGGAGGACGGAATTGTTATTCACATCTGCGAATTTAATGTTAGTACATGAAACTTTTATTACTTTTACGTTTTTAGATGGAGTAAATACGGTCTCGTACAGCGGTTCACCACATTTTAGTTTAGCTAAATGATGAGGAAAGAAAAAAAATTAAAAATGGACATACAGTCTCGTAAGTTTCAGTAATCCAACGTTCACATTAAACAATTTTCTGCTGCATTTTCCCAACTCTCAAAGATTTGGTGTTTTCGAGTACGACCATCACACACAGCCGTATGACATGACGTCGAGTGTGAGCTATGCTCTTTGAATTCGCTCTTTTAAAACCCTGTGGATAACTGGCGATATTGTCTGTGGTCACATTCTGACATTTTATGAGTAAAACAATATTGCCTTAAAGCACGAGCATAGTTTCAGAAGACACCACTTCCCTAAAACATTGCCCGATTTTTTCACACAAGATATCGAGAAAATACTAGACAAACATGAACAGACTGATTCAGTCTTCCTAGATTTTAAAGTGGTCGAATGTTAATGAATATACGATCATGAGGAATTCGGCATGTACTGAATAGAACTGGGGAGGAAAGAAACTAGTGGGATAACTTGACCGAAAGAAGGGATCGGTCGGTAGGACATGTTCTGAGACACCAAGGGAGCGTCAGTTTATTATTACAGGGAAGTGTGTGGGATAAAAATTGAAGAGGGACACTAAGAGACGAGTACAGTAAGTAAGTTCATATGAATGCTGGTTCCAGTAGTTATTCGGAGAAGAAGGGGTTAGAGTAGCGTGGAGGGCCGCATCCAACTAGTCTTCTGACTGGAGACCACAACAGCTATATGCAGATGCAATTGCTTTCAGTTTGCTAGATACGTGGGATATAGTATGTTGTACTGGACAACGAATAGTCACAAAATGGACAGTAACATCGGGTGTGCCTGAGGGAGTGTTCTTGATAAACACAGACAATTTGTCAAAATAACGGTGCCAGCAGAACTCTCAGATTTTTCACTGTCGATGCTTATGTCTACAGGCGAATGTGGTTATTGGATCGTCGTAGGGATTTACACAACTACTTGAAAATACTTTCCACTAAGGTTATTGAGTGGCTACTGACTTTCAATATAGAGAAACCAAAATAGCCCTACGTAACAGAGAAAAGAGGACAAAGGGAGTACAATTCACGATTTTTAGTTTGTTGTCACTGAGGTGACAGAACTCATGGGATCCTTTTTAATAACGTGCCGGATCTCATTTGGCCCGTCCGACGGGTTTTGTCACCTCAGAGTATATCCGCCAATTAATTTTCTTACATTTTTAAAACAGAGCAATTGTAAACTTTCGCGGCCACAGATAAGGGTACTTTTACACTTCCATCCCAATTTTTTCCTTGAAATATTATTTTTTTCCTCAGACATTTATCCCCAGTATGTGACTGTCCCTTAAATAATGCAGTGTTGTTGGTACACATAATTATCTGTTATTTAATGAACTGTTTGTCAGCGACTCCACAGTGACAGTCACCAAAGGCTTTGTAATACGACGGGTACTGCCTGTATTTATCTGCCGGCCGAAGAGGCCGAGTGGTTCTAGGCGTTACAGTCTGGAACCGCGCGACCGCTACGGTCGCAGGTTCAAATCCTGCCTCGGCCATGGAGGTGCGTGATGTCCTTAGGTTAGTTAGGTTTAAGTAGTTCTACGTTCTAGGGGCCTGATGACCTCAGAAGTTAAGTCCCATAGTGCTCAGAGCCATTTGAACCATTTTTATTTACCTTGTTGCCCATCGCGCCTTGCCGAAGCTGTTTGTGTATCTCGTCGGCTACTGCCATTCTTTGCTTCCTTGCCACCCCGAGGTTGGGGGCTTCCCTCACTAGTAAATTTTCAGTCATATAAATTTTACGAGATTATAAGAAAATGTTTTCTCTTTGAACATCTGAAGAAAGAAACGTCGCTTAGAGACGACCTGTAATATAATTTCTGCCTCCAGTTTGACTTTGTCACTCTGCTGTAAATCTTACTATACAGGGTGAGTCACTAACTATTGCCACCTAGAATAACCCCGAAAGTATGACAGTAGGTGAAACGTTTGTGGGACAAATGTTGCATGGGACAACTGGGGCCATAATATGACGTTGGTTTTTTGTTGCTAGGTGGGGTTGCTTCATAGATATGAAGGTCAACTTTGTTTTTTGAATGGGATGCTATAGTTTGGTACTTATTTCCTGATAGCGGCTATCGAGACGAATCCAATGACGTGAAACAGTAAGGTCTTGCACGTTCGACAAGCACAACCTGTAGACATGGTACGTTATTTACAGAGTATCTGCACAGCAGTAGTCGAACATCAAATGCCACAGTATCTCATTATCCAGATTTTGACACAGGCTTCATCTGTGCGTAACTGCTGCAAACTGTATCAGTCAGAAACTGTTTACTATATTCAAGACATATTCTTGCATTTATTCACGTTTAAAGAAACCGAGCATTCACTTCTGTATTTCCTTACGCATGGACAACAAAGATACGTTAGTACAGACAATATTATCGGCAAAAAATACTTTGAAAATGTGGCGAAATCTGTCTCTTATATCGTTGAGGTGTAATGAGAACAGTAGCCATCCTATTTTCTTCAAGCGCACCTGATGTTACTTTCAATGCTATTCAATGTTTGCCTTCCAGTACTGGGGCCTATTAGTCGTAAATTCACCGAGCCCATTCCACATCAGTGAAGATGCTGCATGTGATCTTAGCTTCATAGTTAGCCAACAAGGTAGTTCAGCGCAGAACGCTGACCGCTCTTTACTGTACATTGTAAGGCTCAAACGAAATGATAGCGTGAGTTTTGTTTGCCAATAGATCTTCATAGCTTTGCATGAATTTATCGGTTCGCTGTTTTAGATTTCATCAAATGTCCGACACTGACGCAGTATTTTATAGTTACACTGAAGGTTTAGGGAATAAGGGAGCGATTAAGTCATTATTTTTCTGCGCCATTATATGAGTGAAATCCTTGATTCAAAATTGAGGGTTCTTTTAATATTCTGTGATTCGTGCTCGGGACAGAATGAGAACCATGCACGGTTCACATACCGTCAGTATCTCGTTCGTACCGCTAAGAGATTAGATGTACTCAAAATAGTATTTCCAGTAAGAGGACAGTCTTAAGACGGAATGTGATAAAAACTTTGGTTTGACAAAAAAGAAAGTTACTGCAGAGTAACTAAAATGCTTTTGAAACCGCAAGAATGAATGCAAGGCCTCACAAAGTCATTCCTGTTCAACAAGAAAGCGTACGAGATTAACTGGCCATTTTGAAAGCATTTGGAAACCGAAGTGTTCCTTCAAGACACGACCACTCAGAGAATCTCTGCTTGTGAAGGAAGATAAACTGTTCAAATACAGGTCTACTTACAACGGAACCTGAACACCAATACATATGGAACTTTCTGATGGTCTACAAGTAACCGTCGAGTCTGAGGATCAATCGTAGCGTCCTGACAAATTCTTATGGTTGACCGAGCATATAATGTTGTTCTGTAATATGAAACTTTTTGAAAGCTACATCACGATTGTTTTACAGATAACTATTTCTAGGATTATATTTTCAGAGCTGTTGCCAATACCTTATGAAAAATTTGCAGACTTCCAAGCACTTAAAGAGTTTCGTGGTCAAGACGCAAAAAAGTTACTGTTTCAGTGTAACACATTACGTGTAAAGTGGCTACAATTTCGAACCTTACAAGAACTCATCCACATACGTTGCCGTGATCTACAAACAGAATTAGGTACCTTGTAATAGGTTGTACATCCTATATATGAATATATAAAGGAGACTGACATTGTCACATACGCCTTGTAAATAATTGTTAGCGCTTATTGCATGAAAGGTGACGGAGTGTCTTTATTATCATACTAGCAGAGGTTGGGGCGACAGTGGAGATGAAACGGCAGGCGGAAGTCAAGCCCTTGGTGGAAGGCCCACACATGTGTGTCAGTCCTGCTTAAATACATGAAGTAGCTAGACGGACGTTGGGACACCTGAGCGCTGGGGCACAAAGCGTCGCGACTGGCCCATATTGTAGCCAGACAGGAAGGATTATACTTCGGAAACTACGAAAATCTTGGACACAGCTGAGAAGAACGAGGAAGCGTCACTTCGAAAAACTCGCAGACTGCGTTATTTCCAAGGATTTTTACTCAGAAGTGTACCATAGTACGAGTATAGGCTTTCCTCGCAAACTTTCCGCGCTGGACGACGAAAGACTAAAATATGGTTGGTCAGCGTTCGGAAGAATCTGTAGAGAGGGAGAATATTCCGTGGTTTCGGGAATATGATTCGTTTTGGGAATTATGAGGGTGGGGAGCCGAACCTTGCTGGGAAGCCAGCGGTGGAGAGACGAGGTCTTCCGTTGTGAGCGCCCTTGTGTGACGGTCGCTCGGTATCAGCTTTGTTGGTACAGACAGACTTGCTGTCTTTGCTCTCAGGAGAGTTTATAGTTAGAACAGTTGGGAAATGTACTGTTGCGAAACGATTCTGGACGTCACCTCTGGGTTGGAAGTCGTCGTTGACAACGCAGCGTTCAGTAAGTGAGAGCACTTCCTCTGCCTATACTTACGTTGAGACGTTATCTGAAGTCCATCCTTGTGGCTGTGAGTTCGCTTTTCTCGTCTGTAGAACACAGAAGGAAGAGGACATTATTAGAGTATATTAGTCAGAGGACCGCCTTCTGCCATTCTAGTGTTTGAAAGAGTTTATTTGTGGCTGGAGTTCTTCCATCGTCGCAGACGAGTACGAGAACCATCACTTCGACGCACCGGACGCAGTACATACGGTGATATCGCAAATTGCTTCGGCTTATTAGGGCTATAAAAGCTAAACATCCGTGATCACGTTAGTGTACTTCCACTGAGGTTCCACACCACCGGAGATCATCTTTGAAAGTAGTGTCTTCTAGTGTTTGGTACGTAGATGATATCAGTCATTTCGCGTTATTGATATTAGATCGCGCAGTCATAATAAGGGGCAGAGTTGGGCAAATGATTAGTAATTTTTCTTAGGAAATGTAAACTTTGTAATATAGAGGTGTTTTTAAATCTATAATAAATATATAAGCAGGAACAACGTTTATCATTTAGTAGGATTAGTTGCCTTCATCATTCATTTATGTTTAGATTGTAATTTATAGAAGTAAGAGATTCTAAGATCTGCTGCAGAGGGTAGTCAGACAGGGCCAAATCTTCATTTTAGCTTGCATTATTCTCCGTTACGCCCATTCATTTTACACCCGCCTGGAGTAGCACCTTGGGAACCAACTAAAATATATGAGCAAGAAATAAAAACTTCCAATGCTAAACAACACGAAAAAGGAAAAGGCTACCAAAAAGTGATGGACTTAGCAAGTTCTTTGCGTAGTAAAGATGTACGTCCTTCGCATGTATTGTCTTCTACAACCATTAAATTTGGATAATTGCATTGATTACATTCGATTAAAGTGTTTTATGTATTTTTTTGTAATCTTGCAAGTTTAAATCTCCACTCGTAAGAAATGTAAAAATGAGACTAACCCCGTTTCTCCGTGGGTGCTGTGTGTCGTAACCAAATTATGACAGTTTACATATGATGTTGTACGACAGAGAAAGGAGCCTGTGACCATTGCAGGCAGTGCCGCAAGTTACCCCGAAATCGTAACATAACACACACATGTGTCATACTCACACTTGTAAATCCAATTGATGATGGAGGTTTAAACATTCGAAACGTGTTGTGGACATTAAAAAATATTGACTGGTAACAGTGAACTTGCTGTTTCATTCGATATCAGCAACGGTCATGGTAAATCCTAACCTAAAATGTTCACATTTAGAGTTAATGTAACTTTCCTCGGATATTAATTATTAGTAATGCTTTTTTTCTAAAAAAAAGTTTGAGTGTACTCCGACATTGGATATAATGCAGCGAAAATTACTTATAACTGAAGCATGGGATACCACCCGTCTGCTTTTAGCCATGACGTCATCAACATGTCGAACTACAAAAAAAAAAAAAACAAAAAAAAGGGTATCGGACTCTTCAGTTTACTTTACGCAAAGATGCCATTTCTTCTTTTCTGGAACCACCTGAAGATGACACAGATACTGTAGCCCAAAGCTGTGCAATGTTCATGCCTTGTTTATTTCTTTCTACGCCTAAACTTCGTACTTCTTTGCAAATTCTGCAGCCAAGTTTCTTGCTTGAAACGATCAACCAGTCATTTTTCTCACAAAATGTGATTTCTTGTTCCAAAGTCCAACGTTCTGGACGATCATTTAATTTTCTTTCATGCGCAAGTTCGTTCACTGCATTTTCACACTTAGATTCAGTGCTCAGATTTACAATTTCACTTTCGTCATCCACTGGTGTTGAACTTCCTGGCTTTTCACTCGCACACCAATTACTGACAGTTGTTTTTTTTAGATGCAGGAGAACAAGTGAAATAGTTTTTTAGTTTTCTGCTCATCTCTCACCTCCAACTTAACTTACAAGTTGCAACGGAAGACAGAACACACTGTAAAACTTCGCACAACAGACAAGAACGGGACAGCAAACTCAAACGAATAAAGAACAACAAAACAAAGATGGCAATGAATCGCGAAGGATCATGGCAGCGGGACCGTAGAGACATCTATCGGTAGCTCGACGTTTGAACGTACGCATATCCATTTAGCACTACCATCACCCACTATTAGCGGGCGAGGGCTCTACATGCTTGTCGAACTGGCTGCCAGCGATTCAGTTGTCGAGAACGGTTTCCGCAGCTTCGAAATGCTTGAAACAGTCAATGACATCGCTTTTCCCGCCAAAAACAGCACTGGTATCGTTCGTATTGCAATTACCAACACGAAAAAATGAAATAAAAAATTTACGTCCGTGAAACAAATCTTTGGCACTCTTCCAAGTTCTCAAAATCGTAAAAAAATTAAATTACAATGAAATGAAATGAACACCCTTACCTGCTTACAGGCGTTGACATACGTCAACAGGGACAGATGAAAATGTTTGCCCCGACCGGGACTCGAACCCGGGGTCTCCTGCTTACATGGCAGACGCTCTATCCATCTTTTTTTTTTTATCTCATTTTGTTCGTTTTCGTTCGTTGCATCTGCTCGGGGCGGATATCGCAAGACATCCGTTTCAGTTCGTCGCTGATCCACTAATTCAGTTTTTTTTATTACAGAGGGCAGCTAACCCTCTAACCCAACAAGTTGAGCTACCTTGCCGGCATCTGAGCCACCGAGGACACAGAGGACACAGAGGATAGCGCGACTGCAGGAATTTATCTCTGGCACGCCTCCCGCGAAACCCACATTCTCAACGTATTGTCCCGCAATACATTCGTAGTGCCCCCGCCCATTATACTCATTACTCGCGGCGCGTTGCCGGTTCCCGTAAGAGTTCGGGCACTGTTTGTGCATTCGCACAGAAGAAGAAGATTGTCAAGTGCCCGTTGAGCCTTAAGTGTATATATACTAAGATGGTAAGTATATATACTAAGGTTAGAATGAAATTACAATGAAATGAACACCCGTAGCTGCTTACAGCCGTTGACATACGTTAACGGGGACAGATGAAAATGTGTGTTCGAGTCCCGGTCGGGGCACACATTTTCATCTCTCCCCGTTGACATATGTCAACGCCTGTAAGCAGCTAAGGGTGTTCATTTCATTGTAATTTCATTCTAACGAGCTGCATGGTCACCGAAAGAACAGGTACTATCTTAGTATACGTAAAAAAATTACTTTGTCGACGAAAACGTTTAGGGGTAAGCATCCCCCAGCGTTCCCACAGAAAAACACATTGATTATTAGCAAAATACTCGCAGCCTATTCGAGATCTTGTATACACCGACAGTGCTCCAGTGCGCACTCCCTGTTTCGACGCAAGCACTGATTTCGCACTCGAAACCCACTAAGTCGTTCCGCAACGACAATGCCCAAACGCGCGCTACCGCTGTGGAAGATCAAGGATAACCACCGGCGGAAGAAGAAGTGCACCGCCTCTCCCGAGGCGTGAGCGTACGCGATACGCTTACAAGATCTATCACGGAGATTATGTTTCTACTCCTTGCAAACTTGGCCACTGTTTCTGCCCGGGATGAACACTTGGTCTTCCTCTTCTGCTCGATCCTAAAGCCGCTGCTCAACAAGGCTCGACTCGTTGCGTGTGTGGGTTTTGAGGTAGAGGCGCGCTTTGTCAGGTTGAGGGTGGAGCGGCCAGTGTGTGGCGAGGTCGAAGCAAGGCCGTGCCGGCTCCAGAGCTCGGGCAGACACCCCGCGACTACCGGCCGCAGCGCGCCATGTGTCTTGCGGCTCCCCAGATAACGGCCGCTACAGCTGCTCCGCCTGTGTTTACTGCCCGCCGCTACAATAAATACAACGAGAGCTTTGAGGTCACGCCAATGCCGTGTGTTATTTGTGATACACGCGGGAAGATACTCCCGGTGGCGTCGCTTACTCTTGCTGCTGCAGATCGTACACGCGAGGCGCACTGCTCGCCTCCAGGTAGCGCCCTATCTCGCCATCCGAGCAGCTGTTGACGTGCCACTTAACTAGCCGTTACTAGCGTAGCCGCCTGCTACCTGTACCGCACGCTAACCTGTCTTCTGGAGGAGTGCCGTTAAAAATTAGCATCTCAATCACCAGTAGTCCGCGTGGCGACCGTCGCAGGTGCCGGAACTGCTACTGATTTTTTTGTAAGTTGTTTCACTTGTATTCGGCTGCTCTAATCTATCTTGGCCAGTCTTCCTACCAAACTCGTAATAACTTTGTAACAAACTAAAACTCTGTGCAAAACAGGTGTCGAAACCTAGAACCTTCCCTTCAGTTGGCAACTCGGTCAATATTTGTTGCGCAACACTCAAGATTATGCCATAATATTGACCATTTGAGAGCGGTATTAACCGTTTGCGCAATATGTTGAAGGAGACTACCAGATCTTTACAATATTGACGCTCGCGCAGTGTGTTGTACCGTGTTAAGGGCAGTATTGCGCGCTAAGGCAGTTTGCTACAAACGAATTTCCGCAAAGAGGCGAAAAAATAATTAACCACAATTCAGGGAGTGTTCTGGAAGATTTACATCAAGGTACCACGTGGTACTATGAGAAATGAGATTCCTGACTGTTAATGGAAGCGTCAGATATCTCGATGTCCACATTAGCAGAAGGAGCCGAAGATCATAGCCTCATGGCAATAACATGAAACGTTTATTTTACACGTAACAGTTTTCAGAATTGGCAAATACGATCAGGCCAGCTGTCCAACGGGCACAGGCCTGCTCTCTCTAATTTATTAATTTTTTCGTGCAACACTTGTCATTCCACAGACGTAAGACCTTATAAGCTTTCAAATGGTTCAAATGGCTCTAAGCACTATCGGACTTAACATCTGAGGTCATCAGTCCCCTAGACTGAGGGCTACTTAAACCTAACTAATCTAAGGACATCACACCCATCCATGCCCGAGCCAGGATTCGAACCTGTGACCGTAGCAGCAGCGTGGTTACAGACTGAAGCGCCTAGAACCGCTCGGCCACAACGGCCGGCTATAAGCTTTCAGTCAGTAATCAGTACATAACTGTTATGTATCTTTACAACATTATTACAGTAAAAAATACATCAGAAACAGCTGTTGTACACGAGAAATTACGTTTTTAAGTAATTCAGTTTGTTTTTAGTTGTTGTGGCTTACTAATCTATGATACAGTAAATGACCCTCTGGCCCACTGAAATATTTGCTTGAAGCTTTTCAGAGCTATTTCACCTATTCTGCATAATTTATGCCTGTGTTTTGCAAGGAAAATCGCGCACTACATACGAGTTCCACATCGTCCAGCGCCGACATGTTCTTACGAAGGCAGAGTTCTAACTGACGCCTTCCCGACGTAAATATTGCTCAATAATATTGTCGTCCCTGTCCTCGCACTTTCGCGCAGTATGTTGACGCAGTATTACTGAATAAAATATCCGAGAACCAGCCAGATCTTGGTTATTCATATACGAGGTACCCCCATGGCGCCAGAAGACGACCGCGAAATGACTACAAGAGTTACAGTCAGATGAGGCACATATCAGCGGACAGAGCATATCTTCAAGTTTCGTTTCATAATACGTACTGTGGTGTTGTTAGAGCGCACCACTAGGGAGCAGGGGTATCAGAACACGCAGGAAAAACTGTCTGCTCCGTGTTAACGTAACGAATTAGTCCGCGCCTACAGATAGGCAACCGACTGAATAGATTTTCAAAGTGGGCTACTGTCGTTGCACATGTCACACTCCTGTATTGACGTTTACTGGGTCACAAACGTTGCCAATATTGAATACATGTAATGTGAGTTAAAAACTTGGAGAAATGCTCTATCCACTGGTAAGTGTGTGTGTCTGCCGCGGTGGCCGAGCGGTTCTAGGCGCCCAGTCCGGAACCGAGCGACTGCTACGGTCGCAGGTTCGAATCCTGCCTCGGGCATGGATGTGTGTGATGTCCTTAGGTTAGTTAGGTTTAAGTAGTTCTAAGTTCTAGGGGACTGATGACCACAGATGTTAAGTCCCATAGTGCTCAGAGCCATTTGAACCATAAGTGTCTGTTTTCTGTACGACTTGCAGTTTTCTCACAATCGTCTCCTGAAACTCTGGAGGTTGCGATGCCCCATCCAGTTATATCCTTATATGCACCAGTTTTCGCCTTTCAATGGCCGTAGTTGACGATCGGACTAGTGGGTGGGCACTCGCGTGCAGTAAGACCTCAGACCGCTTTAAGAAGTGCAGAGCTACGCTCTTACCTCACAATCTTTAATTTTGAATAATTGGAGCTGTACAGTGACTTGAGAAGAAAGCAAGGGGGAGGAGAGCTTACAATATAAGGTATAACCACTTTGAAATAGCGATATAGACTGCGTTTTGACAATATCGATACTACACATGTATTACTTCCGTTACCGCAGCAAAAGACACTTCCATCAGTTCAGAATAAATCTGATTTAAACTGGAGACACTTTTATGTAAAATAGCACTGAACTGTTAACTAATAATCATCATTCTTTAACATTGTCTTAACACAGAACTGACCACTGACTGAAAATGAGTTTACACACGGTTTTTTCCTGATAATTTTCAAGGTGAAGAATTTTTGAATAGATCGTACTTCAATGCAACTTAACAAAAACGCTTTCCTGCACTTTTATTGAAATATAAATTTAGTTTGTCACACGCCATGAATCAGTAAAATCGTATGTTCTGAACATTATGGCAATAATCTTTTTGTAGTAATGAAAATGTTTAGAATACCTTTTGTTGTCTTGTGAAACTGCATTTGTTACGCTTGTCAATATAATGGTACAAATGGCTCTGAGCACGATGCGACTCAACTGCTGAGGTCATCAGTCGCCTAGAACTTAGAACTAATTAAACCTAACTAACCTAAGGACAGCACACAACACCCAGCCATCACGAGGCAGAGAAAATCCCTGACCCCGCCGGGAATCGAACCCGGGAACCCGGGCGTGGGAAGCGAGAACGCTACCGCACGACCACGAGATGCAGGCTGTCAATGTAATAAAATTGCTGATACTCTGTACACAATCTGATACTTTGCTTAATATGGCAATAATAATTTTGAGCTCTCTGTCCAGCTTATGATCTGAAAATATTGCTGATTAAATACCATATTATGTAGAAGGGACACACTAAACATCTACTGAAATAACAACACTGTAATAAAGCTTGTTGCTTTTAAACACTTAACTTGTATTAATTAGTACAAGAAGACGACGAATCATGAATTTTACATGTCCGTCACGATGAAAAACACACACATCAAAAACTTTCCCATCACCTCGGTTCCGGGAGTTCCGGAACCTCTACAGAAGATCAACATGAACATCATTTCGGCCCTTTTTATTGCTCATGAAAACAACACATTGCATGTTGTACCACCATACAGCGAAACCTTCAGAGGTGGTGGTCCAGATTGCTGTACTCAAGTGTACCTCTGGGATACTATCCACAAGTTCATCAAGGTACTGTTAGTCCAGATTGTCCCACTCCTCAATGGCGATTCGCCGTAGATCCCTTAGAGTGATTCGAGGGTCACATCGTCCATATCTACTCCAGGCTTGTTCGACAGGGTTCATGACTGGAGAACATGCTGGCCACTCTAGTCGAGCAATGTCGTTTTCCTAAAGGAAGTCCTTCACAAGACGTGCACGATGGGGGCGCGAATTGTCGTCCATGAAGACGAATGCCTCGCCAATATGCTGCCGATATGGTTGCACTACCGGTAGGAGGATAGCATTCGCGTATAATACAGCCGTTACGGCGCCTTCCATGACCACCAGTGGCGTATGTCGGCCCTACATAATGCAAAACAGCAGGGAACCTCTACCTTGCTGCACTCGTTTGACATTGTGTCTACGGCGTTTAGCCTGACCGGGTTGCCTCCAAACACGTCTCCGGCGATTGTCTGGTTGAAGGCATATGCGACACTCATCGGTGAAGAGAACGTGATGCCAATCCTGAGCGGTCCATTTGTTATGTTGTTGGGTCTATCTGTACCACTCTGCATGGTGTCGTGGTTGCAAAGATGGACCTGGCCATGGACGTCGGTAGTGAAGTTGCGCATCATACAGCCTATTGCGCACAGTTTCAGTCGTAACACGACGTCCTGTAGCTGCTCAAATGGTTCAAATCGCTCTAAGCACTATGGGACTTAACATCTGAGGTCATCAGTCCCGCCGGCCGCAGTGGCCGAGCGGTTATGGCCCTACAGTCTGGAACCGCGCGACCACTACTGTCGCAGGTTCGAATCGTGCCTCGGGCATGGATGTGTGTGATGTCGTTAGGTTAGGTTTAAGTAGTTCTAAGTTCTAGGAGACGGATGACCTCCGAAGTTAAGTTCCATAGTGCTCAGAGCCGTTTTTTTCATCAGTCCCCTAGACTTAGAACTACTTAAACCTAACTAACCTAAGGACATCACACACATCCATGCCCGAGGCAGGATTCGAACCTTCGACCGTAGCAGCGCGGTTCCGGACTGAAGCGCCTAGAACCGCGAGGCCACACCGGTCGGCCCTGTGGCTGCACGAAAAGCATTATTCAATATGGTGGCGTTGCTGTCGGGGTCCCTCGGAGCCATAATCCGTAGGTAGCTGTCATCCACTGCAGTAGTAGTAGCGGCATGTCATCGACAGTTCCTGTCTCTCCTTATCTCCGCCATTTCCGAACAACATCCCTTAGGTTCACTCCGAGACACCTGGACCCTTCCCTTCTTGTTGAGAGCCCTTCCTGGCACAAGGTAACAATGCGGACGCGATCGAACTGCGGTATTGACCGTCTAGGCGTGGTTGAACTACAGACAACACGAACCGTGTACCTCCTTCCTGGTGGAGTGACTGGAACTGATCGGCTGTCGGACCCCCTCCGTCTAATAGGCGTTGTTCTGGTTTACATGTTTGTGCGCGGTTTAGTGACATCTCTGTCTTTGTGATACAATATCCACAGTCAACGTCTATCTTCAGGAGCTCTGGGAACTGGGGTGATGCAAAACTTTTTTTGATATGTATATGACTCGATCGAGGATGCTTTAATGCATGAAAAAGAAACTGAACCTCCTGATGAAGTGCAACAGAGCGTTCGAGTTGAGCTAGGGGGCACGCTTGTCGATGCCACCCTTGACACGGCAAGTGAAATGACAGCGATTTCGGAAGAGCTTTTTGAGAAATGTAAGGCTGAACATGTGCTACCAGTGTTGCGGACGAGATATGTTAAAGGACCCATCATGGGTTTGTCATGGTGCAATGAAACTTTCTAACAATGAAACGTTCCTTCGTCTCCTTTCTAGAGATGATGTTGTATAGAGTAATGTGTTACTTGATGCCGCTGCCAGCCTTCTCGCCTTCCTAGCGATGTACGGTGCATGAGATAAATTACGCAACGCGTAGCTCCGAACAACTACCGGTTTATTGGCGGATCCGAATTAATTCCCTGCGCTGCCTCACTGTTATAACCGATCTAAATATGGGCAGCCAGCCTCGATTTGACACTCTAAACAGCCTTAAACTTACCACTGCCTCAAAAATAAAAAAATGATGTCCTGTAACTTGTAAACTGCATTAATCAATATTCAGAAATCCGAGCACTGTACTGTGAAATATACAATGCTAACACTCAGTACGCTGTCTCCATTTGGTTCTCAACAGCTTCCCACGATAATCTTCACAAAGGCATAATAGGATAGTTGATCAAAGCCAACAGATCAAAAGTCAAACACAAACACCTCCTCAAGTTTTCGTTTGTAGAATGATTGCGTTTCAAGTTTCCACAGAAATAGATGTAATTTATTGGGTAAAATGACTCCTCATCAGGTCCTTTCCTTTCATGAAACATTACCTCTAACTGGCTAAGGCCTCCCCATTCTGATATGAGGAATGTTCCTACCGACCATGTCCTCTCAACATTCACCTGGAAAACCGGGAAGTGGATAGCACTATTTGTGTAACCATACACTGGAACTCACGTTCGAATTTCTGTCACCTTTCAGTGTCGGAAAATTAACTTTATTGATGACTGAGATTGAGAAAGTAGCACACTTGTGTTCCACGAACGTGGCTGGATCCATGTTTTAATGAGAACCTGGGATTTTGAAAACTACATTTTTGCCTGTATACTGATTTTATCAGGATGGCATACATGGAAAAATGTATGACAAATTATAAGAGCCTTCCAGAACTCATTTATTATCACAAAAATTAAAAGCGTGAAATAAAACAAACAAATTTCCAACATAAAATTTCAGTATGGCTTTGATGTATTAGGTATCGATGTTTTATATACTCTGCAAAGTTTGCTGAGGTATATATGTCCCACTAAATACAAATTTCATAAGGAAGCCTATGGTATGCAAGAAAAAATAGTTACTTCAGACATTCTTAGAATAGAGAATAGAGTGATTTAACCTGATTTTCATGGAACATACTGTGAGGTAACAGGCTAGTTGTGGGGCCCTGGAAATATTATATGTTCGGAGTTGGGGCAGCCGCACGGGATGCTCGTCAAACCCGCGGCCTGGAAGCAACCATGTGCCGCTGAACGCTAGCTTAGCAACCGGGTGATGCCGCACAATGGCCGGTACAGCCACGTGGCTGGAAATTCCATAGTGACACTGCGTTGGTGAAGGAGACACGCTGGGAGTGCCAAAGATGACGGACTTTGTGAAACCTTAATGGCAGACATTTCACAGTTCGTATAGAAATTAATAGTAGCCCGATGAATCGTGATACTTCAAAAAGAAACATGTAAATTACTATTATTTGAACGACGATTCTGATGGTGTAATCAGATTTTCAGTATCTTTATTAGTTTAAAGTTTAGCATCTGACATTAAATTATACAAGTAACACCCAGCAACGAACTTCCAAAATGTAAACGCTTCATCCGATTTTATCGATCGTCATGTCTTTAGAAAGCTATTAGTGTAAACCTGAATTGTTATGAATTACAGGCATGTAACTTAAATAGTACATTAGTTATTGGAGGTCAAAGTGGCTGATTACTATCGATCGCGTCAGGCCATAAGTACTCCACAGTTACACGAAAAAACGGTAGCAGCATGCTTATAAATATATTTATTCATCTATGTTTTTGTTTATATCCGATATATACTTTTCATGAAGAAATTGGTTAACTATTTACGGGGTTTAAAAAGCACAGAGACATTAGGCTACTAGCCTACCTTTTGTTCTATTCCTCTGATATATGTTTATTGAATTTGTTTACGTATCTAATAATGTGTGTTAGAGCGTGTTTATGGCGCAGCTATAGGAATATCTATTTAATTTAGAGTATTTAAATGCAAATCCGCCAGCCGCGGTGGTCTAGCGGTTCTGGCGCTGCAGTCCGGCACCGCGGGACTGCTACGGTCGCAGGTTCGAATCCTGCCTCGGGCATGGGTGTGTGTGCTGTCCTTAGGTTAGTTAGGTTTAAGTAGTTCTAAGTTCTAGGGGACTTATGACCTAAGATGTTGAGTCCCATAGTGCTCAGAGCCATTTGAACCATTTGAAATGTAAATCCAGTATTTCGTGTGTGCTTAAATATGTTTGTGAGTGAACGTTGGCTTGGAGACATGGACGGAGTGCTCTAGCCAATCACAGCGCTCGTTAATGGTGAGACTGTATGGAATTGGGGGAGGAGCATCATTACCGGAGAGGACACGGGGCAGTTCTGGAGAGTACGGCACAGGACACGGGAATTGCTGGACGCGACGGCACGACGGACGTGGAGTCACGGCAGAGACTTGGAGAGTGTGGAGCAGTTTGCCCGTGGTCGCCGCAGATAGAATTACTTGGGAGTGCCGACTTGTGCACTTGTGGGATTTCCGTGGCTTCTACAGTGAAGACGTAGCGTGCGTTTCGATGTGCATATCTTGCGAACTGAGTTGTTGTTCATAACTAATTACATGCTGTAGGAATCTATTGTTTCCCTGTTATTCAACTTACATTTTATTTAATCGCTGGACCATCGACACCAATAAGTGTTTTGCAGAAATATACCGCATTCTAAAAAGTGCATCTACTATCGTACTCATCATTAAGATAGTACCTACAGATTTTATTTAATTGGAATCGTTCATCTATAAATTTCTATATTAATTCGCAACTGGCGAGTGATAGAAACCTTCGTCCATTCTATTCGTGTGTGTATTCTTATCGTATACTGTAGACTCAGAAGTATTTGGCCTGTAATGCGGCAACTACGTATCCCAGACCCTAGACAACGAAACCAGCCAAAACTCTTAATATTTCAACACTGAGTCAGAGGGTGTGTAGTTGAAGGCCACCATACCACACCACATTCTTAATTTCCTTTTTTGAAATCCCGCAAGACGCACTATGCCAACTATAAACGCATGCCGCCCCATTTGATGGCTCAAGACCATCCATGTACTGACCCCACAGTCCATACCACTTTTCTTCAAGTTTCGAAAGGTTCTCGCTAGGAGGTAGCACTGCACACCCATGGAATATATGAAGGACTTATTTCAGTAGTGGTACAAGTCCACTTCTGTTCATTCCGAGATACAGAGTCCTAAAGTTAAATGAGCGCTGAAAAATCTGCGGTTGAGGTACCAGAAATATTCAAGCATATGGCTTCTTGCTAAAGATGAACCTTTCTTTCTGTTTGTTTGGACCATTAACGTCAGAAGCATTATAGACAGAGAAGTGGAGGTAATGGACTTGTACCGCTATTGAAACAAGCCCTTCATATAGGGTGTTGTAGAGGTGAGTTAGTACATAACGTACAGTTTCGGTTGTACGACGGTTTCAGTTCAGACGCGTAAAGCGTCAGCGATTGCTGAGAGAAAGAGAAAAATCTCAGAGCCACTTTTTCTGATATGTGATAGGGTACTGGGGCTGACGTGTACCACGTCAGACGGTCACCTGATGTCAGTTAACGTCGGCCTTACTACAACACCTATTCAATTATTGTGCGTCTCCGATAAAGTAAACGTGGTTCGGTACACATTTTCGGAATACACAGACATGCTCATTGTGTGAGCGAAGCTCGAGGTAGCGAAAGAGCTGTAAGTCGGCTGTACCACGAACGTTTTTGGCAAAGTTACGCAACTGCTCCGAGAATCAAGTACCTTCACCGTGAGGAGGCAGGACTGTGATGTTCCACGGCCACGCTGCACGCCTAAATTGGACGAAAATGTACTGCATCGCGTTGGAGAGAACCCGTATACGAATACTCAAAGAACTGCTCGTGCAGTAGGTGTCAGTCACAGTACTGTCTGGAACGTTCTGCGTGAGCAGCGGTTACATCCGTACCATTTACAAAGGGTACACGCTATGGGTCGAGCCAATTTTCACAACGAGTTGCCTTCTGCACGTGGTTTCTATATCATTGCATTGGTACAGCCCTGTTTTCACGATGAGTTCTAGTTATAGAATGAATGTACGTTCACTAGAGACTGTGTTCTGAATTCGTGAAACAGCCATATGTGGGCAGACGAAAACCCTCGTTCAGGGACTTCAGCACCGGTTTGGTATTAACGTGTGGGCTGGTATGCTCGACGGTCATGTGGTTGAACCATACTTCCTGCCACTCAAGCTAACTTCTCCTGCATACTTCATGTTCCTACAAAAAGTATTGGACTCGTTCTTCGAAGCTGTGCCACTGAATGTCCGTTAGGAAATGGGGTTTCAGAGTGACGGTGCTCCACCTCACGTCTCATGTACGGTTCGGAGACATCTCAACAGCTGATATGGTGAAAGATGAATAGGTCGAGATGGTCCTATGGACTGCTTCAAATTCAAATGACTCTGAGCACTATGGGACTTAACTACTGAGGTCATCAGTCACCTAGAACTTAGAACTACTTAAACCTAACTAACCTAAGGACATCACACACATCCATGCCCGAGGCAGGATTCGAACCTGCGACCGTAGCGGTCACGCGGTTCCAAACTGACGCGCTTAGAACCGCACGGCCACACCGGCCGGCTATGGACTGCTTCTTGTGGTGTCGTATGCAAAGTTTAATTTATGAGATCCTTGTATAGGTAGAGGAAGATCTACTGGTACGAGCTCTGGCAGCTGCACTAGAAACCCAAGTGGGATGGATGATGATGATATTTGGTTTGTGGGGCTCTCAACTGCCCGGTTATCAGCGCCCATACAAATTCCCAACCTTTGCTCAGCCCAATCTCGCCACTGTCAAGAAACTATGAGGACAACACAAACACCCAGTCATCTCGAGGGAGGTGAAAATCCCTGACCCCGTCGGGAATCGAACCCGGGACCCCGTGCTCGGGAAGCGAGAACGCGACCGCGGGTCCACGAGCTGCAGACAGGTGAGATGGAGACTATGTATCAGATATTGTAATGCATCAGTACTGTTCTGTACGTACAGTATGCTGGCTTCTTTTTTGTTCTGGAATAATGTAAACACGTAAAAGAGTTAATATAAAGAAATTTGCTTAATTGATAAAGGGTTCGATCGTTGTTTCCTTTAGAATTGTTACCCAATAATTGTACAGCGTCACGCCTAATGCAGTTCCCCAGAAGTAGATGAGTTATACAACTGTATTGAAACCGTTGTTGAGCGGTAGATTTCCTATTCAAAACATCATGTACTCGGTCCTCCTAAGTCCTTCAGCATTTTAACGGGAATTTCCGAAACCCCGATACGCAATCCAATGCTCAAAGTTGCACATTTCTGTTGCGAAAGCACATATATATTCAAATAACAACAAAAGCTTTAAAACACTGTTGAACATTACTTGCGATCCGAAGGGTTCAGGAATTGCGACCTGACTTGCAGCCAGTTGAACCATTTCTCGAGCTGCCGGGCATTGCATTAAATTATATTAACATTAATACCATTCAGTGAATCAGCCTTAGGAACAGAATCTCAGCAACCTCATTGGTTAAACCTACTTCCGCTAAAAATATTCCTCGGGAAACTACTGTGCCTTGTCAGTACTTAGCCGAAGTTAAGAATCTAACAGTGACTGGAAAACATTTCCTTCAGAGGGACGTCACTAGTCGCTAACCCAGCCTAGTGGGTTCAGACCGCGAGACGGATACTGAGGGACCAACTCATCAGCTCCAGGCTGGACGAACCCCCTGGTACCGGAATACTGCCAAACATTCGACGTAAACCGTGGTGTGGCATGATAGGCTACAACGTAATCTGTCACGATGTTCATCACATCTATACTGTTTCGCTGACGACTAGAGCTCAATTCGAAGCGTAGATCATCATTGAAGGGAATTCTTATCCAGGTAGTGAGACTGGAGGCCAAAGACGTGTCTGGAAACGTCCCGGAAAGCGGTGGGATACCAACCTGACTGTCGCCCGACATACGGTCCTACAACCAAGAGTGATGGTCTGGAGTGCTGGTTCATTTCACAGAGGGGCTCATTTGGTTGTCATTCGTGGCACTCTTATAGCACAGAGGAGCGTCGACGATATTCTACGCCCCGTTTTGTAGCCCTTCAAGGCAAGTCATCGTGGGCATCGTCAGCAATACAATACCTTCCCGCACACGGCGAGACAGTTTCTACTGCTTGTCTTCCTGCTTGCCAAACTCTGCCTTTGTCTGCAAGGATTGTATAAGTTCGCTTTCTTTAATAGTTGGTCATCGTTTATGTTCTTCTGGTTTATTATGTTTGTCTAATATTATTTATGAACGTTTAGGTAGACGAAGACTTGAGAACCTTTGGAGCATTATCGACATTGCCCTCCAAGTAGCTGGGGATTTTCTCGATCTAACTCGCCAATTGGACAGAACAGCCCTCGGAGGATATCCAAAACATCCGTCTAACGACGCCAAGCTAGCATAAGGGCCAGAGGTGAACCAACGCCTTTATTGCCTGGCTCAATTTGTGAAGCTCTTTCTCTTGAATAAATCATGCAACGTTTCTGAAATTTTAATCATTTGTTCGTCTGTATATGTGCATCACATCTACCCATTCCTCCGTGGTGCGTCTTTGTTTTATCTTAATGTGTACGTCGTTGAAGCACACACAAAAGTGCCAATAGAATGATCGCACTATTTGCATCAAATCGAAATTCATGGAATACTGTTAATTGTAATTACATGCCGGCCGCTGTGGCCGAGCGCTTCTAGGCACTTCAGTGCGGAACCGCGTTGCTGCTACGGTCGCAGTTTCGAATCCTGCCCCGGGCATGGATGTGTGTGATGTCCTTAGGTTAATTAGGTTTACGTAGTTCTACGTCTAGGGGACTGATGACCTCAGATGTTAGGCCCCATAGTGCTTAGAGCAATTTGAACCATTATTGTAATTACATGTGCCGCAAGTGCATCATGTTGTCATTAACCTACATTTATACTATCTGTTTCAGTTTGAGTGTTTGTCACCTCATACATGTTTTTAGCTTTATGGGCATGTAGGTGCACTGCAGCCAACTGAAGATGAAGAAACGTTCGAAACCGAGAATGTAGGTTATAACGAAGCGTTTTAGAAACATGTAATTAATCTAATACTTAGTGGCTGTTAAAAACGTATTTTGTGTGTTATGAGCTATTTAATTAGATAACAAAAAATTAACAACATTGCTCATTAGAGAGAAAGTTTTGGCATCTGAGCCGGCCGGAGTGGCCGTGCGGTTCTAGGCGCTACAGTCGCAGGTTCGAATCCTGTCTGGGGCATGGATGTGTGTGATGTCCTTAGGTTAGTTAGGCTTAATTAGTTCTAAGTTCTAGGCGAATGATGACCTCAGAAGTTAAGTCGCATAGTGCTCAGAGCCATTTGAACCATTTTTTTTTTTGGCATCTGTGACTTTTATAGAACCATTACTTTTACTAATACTGCAAGTAATGTTCTCTGGCAGTGCTTTACAAACAAACATTAAAACTCTCAAGAACAGAAGACACAAACATGATTCAACTGTTGCACGATTTTGGAACTGAAAATAACTTTTTAATTTTTTCACATCATACTATAGTAAATATGCAAATTTTCTTATATCATGGACTTAAAATCAGTTCAAATGGATATAACGGATAATTATTATTTTTATGGTTCTGAGATTGGCTGTATGGGTCTTGGCCAAAAGCGACTAAATAAAAAAAGATTAACAAAAAACATCACTGGTAGCACTCACATCCATAAAAATCTAGGAGTATGTGTGTGGAGCGATTTAAAGTGAAACAACCACGTGAAACTAATTGTAGGTGAGGAAGAGGGCAGACCGAGAGTCATGTTGTCCAGCCACAAAGGAGGAAACTTGCAAAAAGCTTGTTGGACCACTACTCGAATACTGCTCGTAAATACGCGATCCGTAACCGGTAGGACAGATAGAGGAAACTGAGAAGATCCAAAGAAAGCAGCACCCTTCTTTACAGGTTCATTTTACAAGCGCCAAAGAGTCAAGGAAATGCTCAGCCAACTCCAGTGGCAAACACCGCAAGGGATGTGTTCTGCATTAGATGTCCTTCACGCTTGAAGTGCCATGAGCATATAGTCCTAGAGGGGTCAGCCAATGTGTTGTGTCCTGCAACGTATATCTTCCTAAAAGACCATGAACGTAGAATTAGATTCGAAATCATGTGGGGCTAAACAACAATTGTTCTTCCAGCGAATCATTCGCGACTGGAACAGGAAAAGGGAGAAGTGATAGTGCTACACAAAGTACCCTTTACTACACTCAGGTGGCTTGCGGAGTAAGCTGATGTACTTTTTCTAAAAAAAAATCTTTATTCAACCAATAATATCATACATGATAACCAACCACCTCGTACATTAGTGGGTCTTAAGATCTACAATACATTCAATGATATTTAGCAGCATTTACTAATTCCAGTTTTAACCTTCTTACATGCTACAGGATGTGACATGTTAGTTATACAATGGGTACGAACTAGTCTCTCCACACTAATCTAACTATTCTAGAAGCTACCTCCTGCAGCTTTACAGGCGTGCCAGTGGATGTATAAACCTACTTTTTCGGCCATTCCCACAGAGCTAATATCTGTGAGCGTGCCCCTGGCACCGGGCTGGCCTTTACAAAAAATCGCCGCAGGTACTGTTTATGGGTATCCTAATCTACTTTCTACTTAAAAATTGCCTACCTACTAAGTCATTATCGGTGTGCAGTTGTCAAGTCCGAGATATTTGCGCATTTTATTTTTTCTTTGAGCACTTTGGGACTTAACTGCTGAGGTCATCAGTCCCCTAGAACTTAGAACTACTTAAACCTAACTAACCTATGGACATCACACACATCCATGCCCGAGGCAGGATTCGAACCTGCGACCGTAGTGGTCGCGCGGTTCCAGACTGTAGCGCCTAGAACCGTTCGGTCACTCAGGCCGGCATTTGCGCACCTTCCCCTGTTCCAAGACGTGGCGGATTCCTGATGTGTTTTTTTTTTTCTTTTTTTTTTTAAAAAAAAAAAAAATTCTTTATTCAACATTAATATTTATACAAAGGAACCCACTACCTTAGTGATTAGTGGGTCATAACTAATCTACATATATTAGGTGTTTCAGCAGCTATTTATTCTTATTATTATATTATGCTATGTTAATTATTGTGAGCTACAGACAGAATACTAGAGGATAATAGGCAGACTACAGCTAAATTCTACATACTACTTATTAATATCTTCCTACTAGTTAATTCCTAACTGCCTGCAGCGTTACAGGTGTGTCAGCATAGATATAAACCTACTGCTTTAGGCCCTGCTCATCGAGCTAATCCCGATGAGCGTGCCCCTGACACTGGGCTGGCCAAGACCGTTTGTCGCTGCAGGTTCCTAGCTTAATATCTATATCTAGAGCTACAACTACTACTAAACCTACGTCAATTCCGGTGCTTTGGTCTTTATTGGTGTACCCTGATCCCCCTAGTCCTGCACGTGGCGGATTGCAACTAAGAAGTCGACCAGTCCACGTACAGGCGGTATAGGATGAGGGTAATTGGTCACATTCGGTAAGTGTCTCTAATCGTAAACGACCCTTATGTATCTCGTAATGGGACACATTTGGTGTATGCCTTAATCATGAAAGTCAGTAAGGTATGCCGTCAATACCTTTCGTGACACCTCGTCTGCCAATTTGTTTAAAGTGTCGAAAGTTTCTTCGTGTCTTAATAGGTCATATGTGTTATTGTGTGGAAGTTGTTGTCTTAGTGTCATTGCTACATCATCGAAAAGGGGGCACTCGTAAACCACATGGTCGGGAGTGCCCTCCGAAGCTCCACAGTCACACTCGGGTGTGTTTACATCACGCCTGACTACAGAGCCTGCTTAACGTCGACGCAGCGGGCAATCCAGGAAGTGTCGTCCAGGTGCCGCTCTCCGATCGCGCACCATTCCTGGACCGACCGGGCCGCCAGGAACCGGGTTTTGGCCGGTTGCCGCGTTCGTGGAAAACGAGGCGTCGCCGCGGACGCGACCGATGCTTATCTCGCGGGCGCGGGACACCATTTTGGGGACGCGCGGCGGTGAAGACGCGGAAGGCGCGCCGGCCGGCTTGTAACAGGCGGCGCCGAGCGCCCGGCGCAAGCACCCATTGTCTGCAGGGTGGGCCGGCCTCGTGACCGACACGGCGGGCAGGCGCCTACACCTGCAGACCAGCGGCGGACCCGGCGGTCCAGTCGACACCGCCAGCGGGTGTGATCTGTCTGACTCTTAAGTTCATTTTATGCGAACGTTTTTCTGGTCTAATTGGGGTTGTGGGAGCGCGCCACGTATGTGTGTGCAAATAAGCTACAAACCACAAGAGCCAATGATCATCTGACTATATCGAGTGTAGAGATCTAAGATCCTCAGTAGGGTGTAGACCAAGTATGCCCAGAAACAGAGGACAGTGACTTCGTCGCAGACATCGTAAGTTAATTTAATCTCGGCGCGCCCATTCACCTCATAACAATGACACTATTTTATTATCGTTATTTTTAATATCGTGCCAGAAGTACAAAGATTCAAGAAAATCTCAAACTGTACCAAAACAGTGTAACTGTAACTAGAAGCGATAAGAGTAGTGCGTTAGCGTTAATTAACGAAGATGAACACATTACTAAAATCCAAAAAAATTTGAAGAAAATGATGCCTTTCTGGCATACTCTTGAGATTTTTATGAACAATTTAGAAAACAAATGTCTCCAAACAGATAGTGTGTAAGATAAGCTTGTTGTATAGCAGATATGTAGACGAAATTTTCATAGTCTTCAATTATGGCAGTACAGAAGTTGCGGAGTTGGATGATGCCTTAAATTCCTTGCATGATAATATAACTTTCACGAAAGAATTAGAACAAAGCATGTCGTTCAAATTTTATTGACCTACGTATAACGACGATATGCTCGAGCCTTGTACACAATGTCTTTCCCAAGCCAACAGCCTCATAATTATTGCAGCAGATTCATGTCACTCACGATCAAAGCAAACACCATATTTTTATTCACTGGTTCGCTACGTTGCAATTAGAGGAGGAAGATACTGACACCACTATTCAGACACACAACACAAACGGCTACACAGAAAATGGTAAAAGAAAGATGGGTGAAAAAGTGTTTAGTAAAATAGAAAACAAATATCCTTTCATACAGCGTGTTTCGCAGTTCATGCTACACACTTCCAGAGATTGTAGAGAGGACTTAGATCATGTTTTACACAGGAACCCTTATCCGGAAACGTCATCCAACGACGATACAGAGCGTCATAGATTTGGCCGCTGGCCCCTGTGAATATTTGTGTATACAGGGTGATTCCATGTTGATGTTACAAACTTTCTAGGATGAGGGGGAAGGATAAATGAAATCCATTTGAGGTTAAGGTCCCTGTACCGGAAACGATAGAGTCGAAAGTTATAAGCGAAAACCGGTCTGATACCTCTGACAACGGAATACATGTACTGGTACTGTTGTTGCTAGAATTGTGGGTCAGGAAACTTTAAGAGGCGGTAGTATGGACCAAAACAACGAAAAACTGTCCCGTAAACATGGGCTCTTGACTGCATACGAGAGTATGCTATGAGCACTTGTTCATCATCGCTGCTGTGAAACATATCTTCAAATGGTTCATATGGCTCTGAGCACTATGGGACTTAACTGCTGTGGTCATCAGTCCCCTAGAACTTAAAACTAGTTAAACCTAACTAACCTAAGGACATAACTCACATCAATGCCCGAGGCACGATTCGAACCTGCGACCGTAGCGGTCGCGCAGTTCCAGACTGTAGCGCCTAGAACCGCACGGCCACTCCGGCCGGCAAACATATCTTCTCTGTTGAACAAGTGCTCATAGCTCCTCAGACAAGTTAATACTAAATGAAGGGGAATGACATCTCTAAAACTGATAATCACGGGTGTTGGAAACAAAAGCATAGATAAATAGAAGGTAACTGTGAATAAACCATGGGTAACTAGAGGAGTACTTCAGTTGATCATTGAAAGAAGAGAATACAAAAATGTTCGGGGAAATACAGAAATAAAGGTCACTTACGATTGACATAAATTTGAAATGCAGAGAGGCTATGCTGAAATGGCTGCAACAAAAATTTGAAGCAATCGAAAGAAAGAAATGATTGTCGGAAGGACTGAATCAGCATATAGAAAAATCAAAAACACTTTGGAGAAATTAAAGGTAAGGGTGGTAACAGTAATGGGAACTACAGTGTTAAATGCAGAAGAGAGAGCAAGTACGAGGGTCGTTCAATAAGTAATACCCCCCATTTCTCTTTTAAAAACCCATTATTGTACATAGACCAACGTCCTCGTTGGTAATTCACATTTGATGTTTCGAACCGTTCGCACAGATGGCAGAGCCGTAGTACAGCGTCAAAATGGCGTCTACATACGACTCACGTTACAAGCACTGTGCTCTTATTGAATTCTTGTTGCAGAAAAAGAAACCGTAGTAAATGTAAATGTCGTGTGACTAGGGCCTCCCGTCGGGTAGACCGTTCGCCGGGTGCAAGTCTTTCGATTTGACGCCACTTCGGCGACTTGCACGTCGATGGTGACGAAATGGTGATGATTAGGACAACACAACACCCAGTCTCTGAGCGGAGAAAATCTGCGACCCAGCCAGGAATCGAACCCGGGCCCTTCTGATTGACATTCTGAAGCGCTGACCACGCAGCTATCTGGGGCGGACAGAAACCGTAGTGAACATCCATAAACGTTTGTGTCCTGTGTATTGCGATGCTGCAGTTGATAGTACAGTTGGCCGATGGGTAAAGAAACTTACAGCTTCAGGAAAAGCAGAAAAAGAGCCCCTCCATCAGCCACGCTCGGGACGTCCTGTCACAGCCACTGCTCCAGACATGCTCAATCGTGCAGATGCCATTATTCGTGCCGACCGGCTCATCACAACTCGACAATAAGTCCTACAGTTGCCGGTCAGCAGTGGAAATGCGTCTGCAGTGATCAAGACTTTCGGATATTCAAATAGGTGCTCTGGATGGGTTCCACGAATACTCACACCGGACCACAAGATTCAAAGAAAGGCCATATCATCCGAGTTGTTGGAGCGTTTTGAGACCGACGGACAGTCCTTTCTGTCATGGATCTCTACAGGGGGCGAAAACTCGGTGCATCCCTTTTGTGCGGAAACAAAAAGGCAGTCCATGGAATGGCATCGTCCTCATTCGACACAAAAGAAGGAATTCAAGACAACCCCTCTGCCGGAAAAGTCATGGTAACAGTCATCTGGGATTGTCATGGCGTCATTCTCGCGCATGTGATGCCAAGAGGGTCAACCATCAATTCAGAGGCATACGTGAGGACTCTGAATAAATTCAAGAACCGTTTCCGACGTGTTCAGTCGGACAAGAGTCCAGCAGAAATCTTGCTCCAACACGACAATACTCGCCCGCACACAAGCCTGAGAATCCGGAAACACATCGCCAAATTGGGTTGGACATTATTGCCTAATCCACCTGTAAGTAGGCTGTTTAGGTTTTTACGTTGGTAACGCCACGTAGTGCTCTATATGAAAATCACTGACTGTGCTGTGTGAAATATTGTTGGAATATTTGCTATTGTAGTGTTGGGCAGTTGGAGGTGAGACGCCAGCAGTGGTGGATGTGGGGAGAGAGATGGCAGAATTTTGAGAGCGGACGATCTGGACGTTTGTCCATCAGAAAGAGTAAGTTTGTAATATTGGAATGATTTTTGAACATTATTAAGGTAAATACATTGTTTGTTCTCTATCAAAATCTTTCATTTGCTGACTATGCCTATCAGTAGTTAGTGACTTCAGTAGTTAGAATCTTTTATTTAGCTGGCAGTTGTGGCGCTCGCTGTATTGCAGTAGTTCGAGTAACGAAGATTTTTGTGAGGTAAGTGATTCATGAAAGTCAAGGGGATGTTTCACACCCTACAATCCAGACCTGGCACCGTCGGACTTCTATCTCTTTGGGCCGCTTAAAGATTCTCTGCAGGAACAAACTTTGAAAATGAAGAAAGTATCAGTCAGAAGAGGACAAGAGCTTTTACCAGCAGGGAATTCATGCTCTTCCACAACGTTCGCGTACGGGCATAGGACATAATGAAGACTAAGTAGAAAAATAGGACATTGGCAACACATGTTGATCTGTATTGTCACCAAATTCTGACTCATAACCAAAAAAAAAAGTTCAGAGGAAAAGAAATGGGACATTACTTATTGAACGACCCTCGTAGGTGTATGGAGTGCACTGATGGCCTTTATGAGGGGAAAGATTCTTCAGAAATGACAGAAGAAACAGGAGTCGATATAGAAGAGATAGGGCATCCAGTAATAGATTTAGATTTAGAAGAGATTTAAAAAACTTATTTCTAAAATCACTGGGGGGAAGCGGAAACAAATCGACTATTCACGTTGGTGTATGAGACTGTCGATGTACCATCTGACTTTCGGAAAAATATCATCCACACAATTCCTAATTTTGCAACAATTGACAAGTGCGAGGATTATCACATAGTCAGCTTAGGAGCTCATGCGTCCAAGTTGTTGATAAAAATAGTGTACAGAAGTATGGAAAAGAAAATTGAGGATCTGTTATATGACGTTCAGTTTGGCTTTATGAAAGGTAAACGCACCAGAGAGACAGTTCTGACGTTGCGGTTGGTAATAGAAGCAAGGCTAAACAAAACTTAAGACTTGTTCACAGGATTTGTGGCCCTGGATAAAAGGTGGACATTGTCAAATGGTGCTAGATGTTCAAAATTCCGAGAAAACGAGGGATAACACACAGTCAAAGATTGGTGATACACAATATGCACAAGAGTCATGAGGTAACAATAAGAGTGGAAGACAAGAACAAACTGTTCAGATCGGCATGAGACAGGGACGTGGTTTTACGCCCCTACAATTCACGTTATACATCGAGGAAGGAAAGAAAGAAGTAAAAAGCTTTCAAGACTGGAATCAAAATTATGGTGAAAATATGGCAATAATATTTCCTGATGACACTGCTATCCTCACTGACAGTGAAGAAGAATTACAGGATCAGTTAAGTGGAATGAACAGTCTTAATGTATAAAGAACACGGGTTAAGAGTAAACCGAAAAAATCAGTAAAGTAATAAGGAATAGCAGAAATGAGAACAGCAAGAAAAAATGAGCGTTGATGATAACGAAATAGATAAAGTTAAGAAATTACACTATCCTACGACAGACTGAGCAAGAGGACATCAAAAGCAGACTAGAACTGGCAAAAAGGGCGTTCCTGACCAAGAGATCTTAATTTGAGGAAGAAATTTCTGAGAATGTACGTTTGGAGCACAGAGTTGAATTTTAGCGAAATATGGACTGTGGGAAAAAAGGAACAGAAGAGAATCGAAGCGTTTTAGATGTAGTGCTACTGACGAATGTTGAAAACTGGATGGATTGATGAGGCAAGGAATGAGGAAGTTCGGCGAGGAAAGGAAAATGTGGAAAACACTGACAAAAAGAAGGAATAGGTAGACATCTGTTAAAGCATCAAAGAATAACTTTCATGGTACTAGAGGGTGCTGAAGAGGGTAAAAACTGTAGAGGAAGACAGAGATTTGAATGCATGCAGAAAATTAGGACGTCGGTTGCAAGTGCCACTCCGAGATGAAGAGAGAGTGTCAAATTAATCACCTTTTAGCCGTCTAAGCTTCTTGGGATACCAGTTTCGGCGATATATTACGCTATCTTCAGGCCCCCTGACCACCTTTGGTCCAAAGTAGGGGACAGCATTCAGTGACTGGTATCCGTAGATTTTTAAGATAGTGCTAACTTCAAATATCATCTGCCGGCCAGGTCTGAAGTGATGCTGTCGAAAAAATCTATGGATCTCTGAAAAGTGTTTGATTTGACATTCTGTATTGAATAGCCGAGATCCTGCAACCATGTATGAAACGATGAACATGCGGGGACCTGAGGTAAACAGGTTGGCTCAGGAGAGGAATTCGTGGCGAGCCACATCAAACCAGTCAGAAGACTGATGACAAATAAAAAACTCTGTCATGTTATGGCTCTTTATCTGAGGAAGTTGCAAATGCTCTCAGAAAGTGTGAGATAGAAGTAGGTTTCCGGGTAAGTAAAAAGTTAGAGCAGTCTCTGGGCCATAGTTTAGAGCCCCCGCCCCCCCCCCCCCCCCCAAATAAATTTCCCCTAATGCGGGAGTAAACGAGATTAAATGAGGGTCATGCAGCTCTTATTATATTGGACAGACGAGTAGAGAAATTAGAAATGGGTTAAGGGAAGATGGCCACAGGAGCTACAACAGGGCCCTGGGAGCAAATGTCTGTACGAGACAAAACCATAAGCTATACGGAAATGGAAAGTAACCAGTTCATGACATTTTCTGTAATTCTTATCTTAAATGTTTGTAAATTAGACAAACAAGTTATCGTCTGATGTGTAGGTGTTTCTATAAACAATCTCCACGACTTTTACTTCTACGATCATTTGCAACGACTACAGAAAATTTTATTCTTTATCTTATGTAGTAAATTCTCTGTAAAAATTATCACTTAGTTGGATTACGAACAATTGCGTCATTTCATACAAATATACGTGTATGCTAAGTTTCTTACTTGACCAGAACCTCCCATGTACGCCACGCAAAGTCATCTCTTTCAGCACAAATATCTGTGCTCCAACGCCCTCTAGTTGGCGCCATGCCTTTTTCTGCATCCCACACAGTTCGATACAATAGTTCTAGCCTTATGCCTGTAAGTGTCTTTGCTGGCATCAAGTTTTTAACTGATGAAACTTAAGCTTCATTTGACGATACACGACTAGTATGTCAAAGTCTGGAAGTACATATGAATGATACGTATTGGAGGTTCAAATTTCATTATTCTTCACTGTTGTTTTATTGTAACGACCTTCATTAGGCTGTTATACCAACTACCATATGATTGAGTCCGTACTTTGCTGATATATCCATAAACACCTACTACAACTCCCACACATTCCTGCCCATCAGTGTTGCTTCTGTTACAATTTTTCCTCCGATGACAAAGCCCTGTACCTAATTCGTCTCGTATCCCACCAGATCAACAACCGAAAATCCTCCATATTTGACTCCCTAGGTCTTGAGAAAGCGTATGATTGTGTATGGCATTCCGGGTTGCTCTTTAAGACCTATTCACTTCCCGTAAATTATGTCGGCCTCATCGCCTTCTTTCTCCCTAACCACCTGTCTACTGTCACCATCAACAACAGCAACTCCCTGTCTTTCATCCTACTCCTGGTGTGCCCCAACATTCTGTCTTCTTGCGTTTCCTGTATGTCCTCTGCACTGCCAATATGCCAAAGCTCCGTCCTCCTGTTCATCTCCTCCAGTACGCCGATGACACCGGCTTCTTGGCCCTCCACCATACCCTCCGGAAATCCCAACGATCCCTCCAGCTCCATCTGTCAGTTCACTTCCTAGTGCAACCAGTGGCTCCTCAAAGACAATCCTACCAAAGCCCAGGAACTAATTATGTATTGAACCACCACAGCCTACATCCCCACGACTTTTACCTTACTATTTACAACCGTCCTATCCAATTAACTAACACACTACATTACCTCAGACGAACACTTGATCAACAACATGGAAAACCCATCTACTAACCGCCGGCCGATACGGTCGCAGGTTCGAATCCTGCCTCGGGCATGGATGTGTGCGATGTCCTTAGGTTAGTTAGGTTTGATTAGTTCTAAGTTCTAGGCGACTGATGACCTCAGAAGTTAAGTCGCATAGTGCTCAGAGCCATTTGAACCATTTTTTACTAACCTTCCAACAGAAAGCCCGCAATAGACTAAAACTGACCGAACCTCCTTAAAATTCCCCAATGCACTCTTCCATCTTAAACACCTCCTAAATTTCCTTTAAACTCGACGCTACGCAAACCCTAGTTTCTCCATGCTCACTGATCATGGTACTCTGACTCCACCATCACATTCCCCTACCACTACACTTCTACACCCCCCTTATTCTATCCCAATGAAAGTTCAGTCGCATTGCCTCTCCGAACATGAAATTCGTCCTGCAGTATATGCATCCTATGTGATCTAGGAGATCCCTACCACCTACCCACTATCAGGGTTCTCTTCCCCTCCAGTCCTTTCCACCCATTTCCTAAGTCTTGGTTCGGAACCGCATCCCTCTCCACTCTTCCCCCATGCCTCCTCCAAATATCCACCCAAACACCCCTTTCCTACGAACTACATTTAAATGTCATGTTCCCATGATAACCTTATCCCTGGCTGTCTCCATCGACTCAGCTCTTCGCTCATCTATGTATCTATATTAATCAGTCAACAAATCAGCCTTTCTGTTTTACTTTATGCAACTGTCTATTTGTTTGTTTTTTTTTTTTTTTTTTTGTATGCGACACGCATTTTCCATTCATGTGTGTCTATGTTTTAATTAATCACCAAATCAACCTTTTATGCAGCTGATGATCTGTCTTTTTATTGTACAAACGTTTATTTTTATCAATCGCCATGTTAATCTTTTATATTACGTTTTTTAGAAATTGTATTCCGATGTGACTACAGAGCGGCAGATTGTATCCGGTGCCACAGTAAGGTTGGTGGGGGATGAAATAACAGTAAGCCAAAAAACTCTACCGTATGTAAAATGAAATTTTGTTTATCTGTCAGGTCATCACATGGCGAGGCAATCACGAAACACCTACTGACAAGAAACAGCAAAGAAATTCACAAAAAACCATCGAGTACGTCTGAGCAACCTTACAGCATTTTTAAAGCATATATCATAAATAATTGTTCTGGCAGGAATGCGTTTGAGCACTGACATTGCCATCTTTACAGTTTTTGTTATCTTTTTACATCTTTTGGAAATGTTCGTAATTTCCGCTATTTTGGCACCTGTACAAGCATATCACTACCTATAACTGTTGGTAGTGGGTGTCGGGGCGCTGGTTTGAGCGTTAGTGGCTCGAGATTTCGTTTTTACTATATTTCTACTTATCGTAATGTGAACTTTATATGTATTTCATTAAACTCTACTTAAGGCAAATGCCTGTTACGAGTAAGTCTTGGTTTTGACCCCTAGAGACGACTTCTGTTACAAAATTTGATACCTGCTCTACTTTTATTTAACATATTGAGGAATCTAACCTATTGTCTTCACGAGAGATTACAGTGTCAATTCCTGACGTCAATCACAGCCACAAGTGATACCATTTAAGGGTCTCGTTTCAGTGGTATCTGATGCAAAATGTTCTCCGCTTTGCCCGCATATAGGGAAAAAAAAATTATTCGACCTGAAATAATACGTGATTATTTGGTTTTGAACGCATGCTGACAGCATTCTTGAGACTGAAAAAATTCCCTTTCGTCCTTACTGATGGTTTATTGTGAATGTACATACAGAATTCAATCAGTGGATGGCATATCGAATCATGAAATGTCAGGTTTGTCTAAAAGCAGTGGTAAGCGGTGCTCTCAACTTCTAGTCACTCAGAGTGAGACTAATGACCACCTCAGCGTAGAAATGAATCAGGAGGATAATACACGAATCTCAGACACAACGATTTCGAGAATGACACTGCTGTGGGATTCCAAAGGCGATACCTCTCAGCACCTAGTGTTTTCGAGGGTCTATCTCGTTGAGTGTTTGCGATCACACAACGATATCGCTTTTGTCACGTTGTCGATAGTATCTGAAGCACTAATCGTCCTTCTTTCCAGGTCACAAAAGACAAGAAGTTATCAATTCTTGATGTTCAGCATGATGTCTCCCACTTAGGAAAAAAATTATGGTTTATGTTTAATATTTCCTTCTTCTAAAGTTTAGACTTAGATGTCCTAAACTTCAACTACGTAAAATATTTACTATAATTAACAAATTATAAATATAGGCACTAAGTATTTAATAGATTGATAACAGAAAACCTATTAAATGACAAGGTATGGATGAATATATAAATAAAGATTAATTTGACTCTGTTTCAATTTGTTCAGTTCGTAATTGCATTCTAAATAATGGTGAGTTTACATGGACTCTTACAGTTAACTATTTGGAAATATGCTCAGTTATTATGAAAAACAAAATTGTTATTATTAACAATGTTGTGTGCCTCCTTTCTATACAAGAATATGTGCTTAATGAGTATTTACAGAGTTTCTCGTTAATTTTTATTTAGATATTACTTACGTTATAACATACAAAATTTCGAAGTTTACTTGTGTCGGTCATGGATGTCATATGTGAATAGTTGACAATCCTCTTCAAAATTGTTTCAGTTTTAGGCATTTATGGGTTCTTTGGTTTTTAATAAACTATAAGCATTTAATATTATTTGCAGTGTCTTCTTTTGGACAGTCTGTAGTTTTGTTAGTGTGTGTAGACGCAATGTGTCCTCATAGAGGCGGACGTGAAGTGTTGTTTGTTTTGTCAGCAATTTGTAAAATAAATTACTGTTTGTCTGTTTAAAAATGGTGTGTTTATTAAGAGACTTAAGCATCTGACAGACTGCTTGCTTTATTCACTGTTTCTAGGCGTTTAGTCAAATGAAATTCAAGATATTCAGCGAACTTAGTCCACTGAACGTGTTCGTTGGTAATCAGCGGATATTTTCGTAACTTCTTTTTCTAGCATAAAGAATTTCTCTGTTATTGTTCTCATTTATTTTCACGCACTATTCTATAAACCATTTTTCAAGCGGTGCTAGAGCTCTATCGTGTGTATTGGTTCCATTCCTAATGTAAGTTTGTATATACAGGGTGATTCAAAAATCACTATACATTTTGTACTTAAACAAATTTTATTAACCAATATGTAATGACACTGCAACTTATGTTACAGTATGACATAATTTCAGTACATTTCAATGTGACCACTTTGGATGTCTACCCCCAGCCCTCCACTGTAGACCGAGAAACCTGCCCAACATATCTGGTGTAATCTCAGCAGCTGCGGCTCGAACCCGCTCTGTTAAGTGTTCAGTGCTGCGTATCTTCACCTGATATACCTTAGACTTGATAAACCCCCATGCAAAAAAGTCTAAGAGTATCAAGTCAGGAGAGCGGAGTGCCCATATCTGTGGAGAGGCACGACCAATCCATCTGCCGGGAAATGCTTGATTCAGATAATCCCGAACAATGAGGGCAAAATGGGGTGGTGCACCATCCTGTTGAAAACAAAAATCCCATCAGATAGTAACTGGGGCTCCAAAAACTGTTCCAACATATCTAGGTATGTGACTCCAGTAACGGTTTGTTCTGCGAAGAAGAAGGGCCTGTACGCTGTTGACCTCGTTGTCCCTAAGCACACTTTCACTTTTTCTGTGTCCCGTTGCCACTTCTGCAGCAGATCCTGCAGATGTGTCTACTCACAAGTCCATAGGTATGGAATGTAGTTTTAGCACTGAACAAGACATTTTTCATCAAATTATCATTTTACACAGCTTGTAGCAAGTCATGACACATAGCTTATCTGGCTGCGTAGTCCTCCGCTTCAAGTGACCTGGATATGGTACGCACACGTGTGCAGCTTGTACGAAGCTCCCTACTAAGTCTCCTGGTAGATGCAGAAGGGCTACGTGTGACCCCATCCTGCACACTTTGCACGGTGTCTGGCGTTATGGCCGGCCTCCCTGGACGTTCTTCATCTGCAGCACTACCAGTACTCTGGAATTTATTGACGAGGGTCTTGATGGCAAGCCTGGTGGGGCCTGTTTTCCGGAATTGACTGGCAAAGTCTGTCCGCATCTGTTCACACGTCATTCCACGAAGACGAGCAGAAACAACAGCGATTCCTTTTTCGTTGGTCAGCATGCTATCGTAGTACCTCAAGAAACAAATATTCCGGTACTACATCACTGAAATGTATAGTGACTTACTGAATCACTGAAATGTATAGCCACTTTAGAATGACCCTGTATATTAACCAATGTCAGCTCCAAAAGAAAAGCATGTGGCACTCCACGGGCAGTACGGTAATCATTGGAAGCAGTATCAACAATGAGTACAAATTTATTAACTTGAGCAGTAAACGCCGGCCGGAGTGGCCGAGCGGTTCTAGGCGCTACAGTCTGGAACCGCGCAACCGCTACGGTCGCAGGTTTGAATCCTACTTCGGGCATGGATGTGTGTGATGTCCTTAGGTTAGTTAGGTTTAAGTAGTTCTAAGTTCTAGGGGACTGATGACCACAGCAGTTAAGTCCCATAGTGCTCAGAGCCATTTGAACCATTTGAACAATTTTGAGCAGTAAACTATAGTGTATCATAATCCGTCGAATGCCTGACCAATTTTCAGTCATATAATTGTCGAGGATTACTCATCATTACAAGCAACTTTAACTGTTTTTTCTAGTAACATCCTTCGGGATTTGTGACCACGTTATGATATGATAACCGGCGTTTCGGTTGTTATTGCGGCAGCGGTCAACATGCCGAGAACTGGTGCAGCCTGATAAAGACTGCCCGCAAGAGAGCCGAAACGTCTGTAAATTTAATGGTGTCGTGACGCGCTCACACAGATAGAAGAAACTTACTGAAATGGACACCGGCCGTGAAAGCTTACCTGGGATCGCGTCCTTTAGCGTGCTTCAGCAACATAACCGCTCCCGATTGTGTCGATCTGAAGAACACTCCACAAAGTCTTTCTCTGCCGCCCATTTCTCCCCATCCCCCGTCCCCCTATCTCTTGAGTGAGATTTTATTTTAATGCTTCTTGTGATTTTATTTCAGTGCTTGCTGTGATTGTCGCCTCTAGTCTTGACAACTGCAGGAGAGTGCAATTTTTTACACTAAACCTGAACTGAGTAATTTGTTCTCTGTTTAGGGCCTATGATTTCCATTTGTGGCGAATGAATAAATCCAGCGTTAATATAATAGATGTTACTGTGGAGATCGAGAGATGCTTCCTCGCGGGTCTGACGCGATACAATCTGCGTTCCACAGTGACAGAAAGTCCCACGACTAACCGTGGACTGCAGCAGGCGCGCTTGTGGCCACCAGCGCGTAACGAAACCATTTATTCGCGCGTGACATTCCGTCACTGGACAAACAGCCCTACCGGGTCACAGCTGCGTGCGGCCACCGGAGGGGGAGTGTTTATCTTATCTGTGAGCGCGGCATCGGCGGTAACGGTAGGTAAATGCGGCTTCCGTGACGGCGGCTCTCATTTGACACGTCTCTGTGAAGAGGTCCGCGCGCCGGACGCAGCAGCACCGTTACGCCACGACAAAGCGCGCCCGACAAACAGATGCATCGCACCTGGGGGGCAGCGCGCACTCTGTCATTCCGGAGGCGGGACCTCCTCCCCGTCCAGGGCGGATACTAAGTGCGTAGCGGGCCTCCACTACCGCGGCCGCGGGCCGTCTCTTCCGGGACTCGAAACCTGACACAATTTACGTTTCAAGAGCACTTTGGCGCTAGGATCCAAGATTGGTAGCAGAGATTTCTCTGCCTCCTTGAGATTCCGGAACTGTTTTATAGCGTCACAGATATACAGACCGCACTGATAAACAGGATATTCTGTTGCCTTATTTGTTATGAGTTGCATTTTATTCCACAGCACTAAGACCCGACGGTAGTACACGACAAAAATGAGAAGTGTTACATCATGAACACCATGCCCATGGGATAGTCACACTCTTACGGGGGCATAAGGCAATAAGCCTTGTTTCATCTCATTGACATGTTTCTATAAGGGGTGGTCAAGAAGTTTTCACCCAAAGGCCGTACAGTCCAGAATTCGTAAGCCAATGAGGCAAAATCTAAACGGTTCAAATGGCTCTGAGCACTATGGGACTTAACATCTGAGATCATCAGTCCCCTAGAACTTAGAACTACTTAAACCTTACTAACCTAAGGACATCACGCACATCCATGCCCGAGGCAGGATTCGAACCTGTGAACATAGCGGTCGCGCGCTTCCAGACTGAAGTGCCTAGAACGGCTCGGCCACAACGGCCGGCCGAATTTGTTTGGTATCTCTATTGAGTAGTCGAATCATGTCAAAGATTATGATGTATCTTTGATCTAAAAAAAATTAAAGAAACAAGAAATGACTCGCTTCGGCGAAAAGACTCGCTTCGATTCGGCACAGTTACTGTATGGTCTCAAAAAAAGATAGAAAATGCACCAATGCACCAACTTTGACTGTAATTACTAGAATCGCTTTTACATCAGAAGCACATTTGGAAAAGACCACGCATCTATGACCTTAATTAGCGTAATAGTTTATAAGGTGTTGCAGTTTGTGAACAACATAAAAATTCGATCAAAGAAAAACAAAACAAAAGGAACTCACAAACATCAGTGCAGACCATACAGTCTACGCGAACGGAGCATCGGGTTGTTGTTCATAAATTATTACAGCTTACATTAAAAATGCAATGAGTCTAATAAGCTAATGTTTAAATCTCCGGATGGAACATTCACCGTAAGACTGTGCCACACAGTAAAACATCACAGCATAGTGTTCAGTGAAACTGATTTTCGTCGAGCTTATCTGGAGAGCAGTGTGAAATGGGTGGCAGGAGCACCGTCTGTTGTACCTGTTATTAGGGCTCTCCTCGTTACATTCGCGTATAAAGCAGGGATTGGATGTTTAAATATCTCTGCGCGCGCTGTACTTAATCTTATCTTGTCCGCACGATTCCTACGGGAGCGATATGTAGGTGGCTGTAGTATATTCCTAAGATCATTTAAAGCCGATTCCTGAAACTACGTAAGCAGACTTTCTCAGGATAGCTAGCGTCTATTTTCAAGTGTCTGCCACTTCAGTTCGTGCAGTATCACTGACAACTGCCCAACGGTCAAACAAACTTATGGTCACTCGTGCTACCCTTTTCTGTATTCGTGCAATATCCCTGATACTCCTATTTATTACTGGTCCCACACACGTTAACAATATTCTTAGCTGCATTGCACTAGTGATTTGCGATCTCCTTTGTAGTCTGAATGCATTTTACTAGTATTTCATCAATAAATCGAAGACTCTACCCGCTCTCCCTATGACTGAGCTTGTGTTATCGTTGCATTTCATGTTGTTGTGGTCTTCAGTCCTGAGACTGGTTTGATGCAGCTCTCCATCTCCCAGTACCTACTGCAACCTACATCCCTCTGAATCTGTTTAGTGTATTCGTCTCTTGGTCTCCCTCTACGATTTTTACCGTCCACGCTGCCCTCCAATACTAAATTGGTGATCCCTTGATGCCTCAGAACGTGTCCTACCAACAGATCACTTCTTCTAGTCAAGTTGTGCCACAAACTCCTCTTCTCCCCAATTCTAATCAGTACCTCCTCATTAGTTATATGATCTACCCATCTAATCTTGAGCATTCTTCTGTGGCACCACATTTCGAAAGCTTCTATTCTCTTCTTGTCCAAACTATTTATCGTCCATGCTTCACTTCCATATACGGCTACACTCCATACAAATACTTTCAGAAACGACTTCCTGACACTTAAATCTATACTCAATGTTAACAAATTTCTTTTCTCGCATTCTTTGCCACTGACTGTCTACATTTTATATCCTCTCTACTTCGACCATCATCAGTTATTTTGCTCCCCAAATAGCAAAACTCCTTTACTACTACACTCCTGGAAATTGAAATAAGAACACCGTGAATTCATTGTCCCAGGAAGGGGAAACTTTATTGACACATTCCTGGGATCAGATACATCACATGATCACACTGACAGAACCACAGGCACATAGACACAGGCAACAGAGCATGCACAATGTCGGCACTAGTACAGTGTATATCCACCTTTCGCAGCAATGCAGGCTGCTATTCTCCCATGGAGACGATCGTAGAGATGCTGGATGTAGTCCTGTGGAACGGCTTGCCATGCCATTTCCACCTGGCGCCTCAGTTGGACCAGCGTTCGTGCTGGACGTGCAGACCGCGTGAGACGACGCTTCATCCAGTCCCAAACATGCTCAATGGGGGACAGATCCGGAGATCTTGCTGGCCAGGGTAGTTGACTTACACCTTCTAGAGCATGTTGGGTGGCACGGGATACAAGCGGACGTGCATTGTCCTGTTGGAACAGCAAGTTCCCTTGCCGGTCTAGGAATGGTAGAACGATGGGTTCGATAACGGTTTGGATGTACCGTGCACTATTCAGTGTCCCCTCGACGATCACCAGTGGTGTACGGCCAGTGTAGGAGATCGCTCCCCACACCATGATGCCGGGTGTTGGCCCTGTGTGCCTCGGTCGTATGCAGTCCTGATTGTGGCGCTCACCTGCACGGCGCCAAACACGCATACGACCATCATTGGCACCAAGGCAGAAGCGACTCTCATCGCTGAAGACGACACGTCTCCATTCGTCCCTCCATTCACGCCTGTCGCGACACCACTGGAGGCGGGCTGCACGATGTTGGGGCGTGAGCGGAAGACGGCCTAACGGTGTGCGGGACCGTAGCCCAGCTTCATGGAGACGGTTGCGAATGGTCCTCGCCGATACCCCAGGAGCAACAGTGTCCCTAATTTGCTGGGAAGTGGCGGTGCGGTCCCCTACGGCACTGCGTAGGATCCTACGGTCTTGGCGTGCATCCGTGCGTCGCTGCGGTCCGGTCCCAGGTCGACGGGCACGTGCACCTTCCGCCGACCACTGGCGACAACATCGATGTACTGTGGAGACCTCACGCCCCACGTGTTGAGCAATTCGGCGGTACGTCCACCCGGCCTCCCGCATGCCCACTATACGCCCTCGCTCAAAGTCCGTCAACTGCACATACGGTTCACGTCCACGCTGTCGCGGCATGCTACCAGTGTTAAAGACTGCGATGGAGCTCCGTATGCCACGGCAAATTGGCTGACACTGACGGCGGCGGTGCACAAATGCTGTGCAGCTAGCGCCATTCGACGGCCAACACCGCGGTTCCTGGTGTGTCCGCTGTGCCGTGCGTGTGATCATTGCTTGTACAGCCCTCTCGAAGTGTCCGGAGCAAGTATGGTGGGTCTGACACACCGGTGTCAATGTGTTCTTTTTTCCATTTCCAGGAGTGTATAAGTGTCTCATTTCCTAATCTAATTCCCTCAGCATCACCCGACTTCATTCGACTACATTCCATTATCCTCGTTTTACTTTTGTTGACGAAAGACCTAAGTCTAAAAGTAAGTCGAAACAAGGCCTTGGGAGTAGACAACATTTCATTAGAACTACTGACATCCTTGGGAGAGCCAGGCCTGACAAAACTCTACCATCTGGTGAGCAAGATGTATGAGACAGGCGAAATACCCTCAGACTTCAAGAAGAATATAATAATTCCAATCCCAAGGAAAGCAGGTGTTGACAGATGTGAAAATTACCGAAGTATCCGTTTAATAAGTCACAGCTGCAAAATACTAATGCGAATTCTTTACAGACGAATGGAAAAACTGGTAGAAGCCGACCTCGGAGAAGATCAGTTTGGATTCCGCAGAAATGTTGGAACACGTGAGGCAATACTGACCCTACGACTTATCTTAGAAGAAAGATTAAGGAAAGGCAAACCCACGTTTCTAGCATTTGTAGACTTAGAGAAAGTTTTGTTGGTTTGTGTGACTGTACCTGCATGCAGAAGATTCAGTTTTTGCCCACGTTTGCGTTAGCTAATTGAGCTGATGATGAACAACCAGAATTGGTTGGAGGTCTTCCGTTCCTTTCCTTGTTGTTGTTCGTCAACGCTGCTGATTATAAAGACAAAATTAGGAAGAACGATTGTCTACACTTCACGAAAAATAAGTTTTTCATGCAAATGACGGAAGTGGTTTGTACGACAGGCAATGTGGCTCGCTTGGTAGCGTTGGAGAATTAGTAAATAGGTGATCAATGTATCGTTGGTCAGAACATTTCCATCATCTTCTATCTATTTTACTTTTTTCGTTTAACTCGAATCCCTACGTTATTCAAACACAAAATTCATCAAATATATCCTAATTACTGTTACTAATTACATATTGCATGCAAAATTCTAGCGTTCATACCGAAGACAATTCCTCAGTTAGCTATATTTAAACAAAGATTATTAATGAATCTATGATTTTTAATATAAAAAGTCGTTATTAACAGTATTTTATATAACACCGATAATTAAAATTTGTATTTGCAATTAGAACTGTAATATGCTTAGACGGCTACACGATAAATCACTCTAATCTAAAAGTCGTAAATTCAAGTAAATACCTAGGTATTACAATTACCAACAACTTAAATTGCAAGGAACACATAGAAAATGTAGTGGTGAAAGCTAACCAAAGACTGCGTTTTATTGGCAGGACACTTAGAAAATGTAACTGACGTACTAAGGGGACTGCCTACACTACACTTGTCCGTCCTCTTTTAGAATACTGCTGCGTGGTGTGGGATCCTTACCAGATAGGACTGACGGAGTACATAGAAAAAGTTTAAAGAAAGGCGGCACGATTTGTATTATCGCTGATTATGGGAGGGAGTGTCACAGAAATGATACAGGATTTGGGCGGACATCATTAAAAGAAAGGCGTTTTTCGTTGCGACGGAATCTTCTCACGAAATTCCAATCACCAACTTTCTCCTCTCCGAATGCGAAAATATTTTGTTGACACAGACATACATAGGGAGGAACGATCACCACGATAAAATAAGGGAAATCAGAGCTCTTAGGGAAAGATATAGGTGTTCATTCCTTCCGCGCGCTAAACGAGATTGGAATAATAGACAATTATGAAAGTGGTTCGATGAACCCTCTGTCAGGCACTTAAATGTGATTTGCAGAGTATCCATGTAGGTGTAGATCGATAATTAGAAACAAAATGTGCATTTTTCATAAAAATAATGATTAGGTATGTTACTTAGCATATATTTGATGAATTGGATGTAAAATGATGTAGGCATTCGAAATCCAATTTAAAAATAAATCCAATTTAAAAATTGTGGTTGCTTCTCATGTGACATATATGAAACTTCTGCATATTAACGACATTCCCGATTACTTACTCTTTATGTGCTTCCATTTACTAAAAGTTCATTTCGATATTTTGAACCGTTAACAGAATACCTTGTATGTTGTGAATAACTCACTACAACTGTATCATTGTGAGCATGGACGGAAGTGAGCGTGGTACATAACATCGATTTCCTCAAGACCGGAGACAGATATAGACTTCATTCTAAGTTTCGAGAAAAATTCAGTACGTTAGCTACATTTGACACGCAACAGTAGGCGTCTGTATGGCCTTACACGGACAAAATGTAAGCTCATAGCGACCCATATATCTCATTTCAAAATATGTGAAGGTTTGTAGTGACGTACGTAATCCTTAAATATCGCTAAAACTATGGCTTTTAACGAAAATATAGGCAGTTCTTCTTGAAGCTGATATATAAGGTCATAAATGACAAAGGAATCAATATTTTTCATGGTGTAGTTTCCGTAACATCGTTTGAGAAAGATTGTATAGTAGTCGTTTTGCGTGCGCCTTCTTTCTGCCAGAGTAGCGTGCCGAAGAGGGTAAATGATATAGGTGTAAAGGTGATTACACGCACAAGCTGAGAAAGAGGCATGTGCCTACACACGTGCTTCCACTTGTTTGTGAGACAAGCACAGCTACACACGTGTAAACAAACGCTCCTTTAATGGTTACTGTGTCCCATGCAGACGATGAATACATTTTCTAGATTTACATGATCCTATCGAGTAGATCAGAAAGTGTTTCCTCTGGTGAACTAAATTGTCTCAATCTGTGACTTACATATAAGGGGAAGTGCTGTCGCCTTTTAGTAATCATTAAAATGCAAAACAAGAGTGCATCTTAAGTCCCGTTACTGTGACGCAATTGCTCTGATCGAACACTTAGATGGAAACCGTTCTGATACCAAAAATTAAGTGTTCGGAAGCGAAATATGCTCATGGTGATTGATTATCAAGCCATGACTGATGCTAAGTACATGTCCCGAGCTCTTAAATTATCAACTCCGTCCCGCTGATCGTACTTTCGCGTGCTGCGAAGTTTGCATGATAGCAGGGCAATTATCTTTCTCCGCTGTTATATGCACGCAGACAGAGAGCGTGGGAGGACGCATCGAATCTAATACCTTTCGGTAATTTCTCTCTCTCTGTCTCTCTCTCATTTATCACGGTATTTATGGAAAACGCGTGTTGGTACAGACGTGTGATGTTGGCAGTGGTAGCGAGCCATCATAACGGGACTAGTAACTGTAAATATTTTATTTTTAAAGATGAGTATGGAAAATACTAAACAATAGCTCTACATAAATTAATTTCTTTTTCGCTGTATTTTAAACTGAAGTGCATCACTTTCAACCGAACAACGTGAGGAAATGGTGCCGTTTCTCGTACAAAAAAGCGTCTCCATGATGTGCACTATATGGTAAAAAGGATCCGGACACTTATTAGTGGGCATTAATGTAGGGGGTGTAGCCATACTTTGTCTTTATGACAGCATGAACTCAGCTGGGAACACTTTCAGTGAGGTGTGCGAATGTCTGTGGAGGAATGGCACCTCTTTCTTTCTCAGGAGCCGAAACAAGAGACGATAGTGATGTTAGATGACTGTATCTGGAGCTAAGCCGAAGTTCTACACCTACATCTACATGACTACTCTGCAAATCAGACTTAAGCGCCTGGCAGAGGGTTCATCGAACCATCTTCATAATAATTTTCTGTCATTCCACCCTTGAACAGCGCGCGGAAGAAGCTAACACCTATACCTTTGCGTCGGGTATCTGATTTCCCTCGTTTTACTATAATCATTGTTTCTCAACATGTAGGTCGGTTTCAACAAAATATTTTTCGCGTTCAGAAGAGGAAATTGGTTATTGAAATTTCGTGAGAAGAGCCCGTCTCAACGAGTTAACGACTACGTTTCAGTGACATCCATCCGAAACCCTGTATCATATCCGTGACCCTCTCTTCCCTATTTCTCGATAATACAAAATGTTCTGCTCTTCTTTGAAGTTTGTCGATGTAATCCGTTAATACTATCTGGTAAGCATCCCACACCACTAAAATGCAGTCTTTTGTCTGCCTTCATCACAACCTTTTCTATGTGTTCGCTCCCATTTAAGTTGTTCGCCAATTCCGGGCTATTTAGCTGAATTTACGACCTTTAGATATGACTGATTTTCCGTATAACCGAAGTATAAGGTTTCCTTTTAGCGCTCATGTAGATGACCTGGCAATTTTAATTAATTAGGGTTAGTTGCCACTTTCCGCATCATACAGATATCTTATCTAGATCGTTTTGCAATTGGTTTTGAACTTCTAGTCACTTTACTAGACTATGAACAGTAGCATCATCTGCAAATAACCTGAGATTGTCTCCTAAATCGTTCAGATAGATAAGTAATAACAGAGGACCGGTAACTCTACTTTGGGGAACGCCAGAAATCAGTTCTGTCTTACTAGATGACATCCCGTCAATTACTACGAACTGTGAACTTTCTGACACAAAATCACGAATCTATCCGCATCACTGAGACAATATTCCATATTCACGCAATTTCATTACAAGCTGTTTCTGGAAATCTAGAAAAACAGAATCAATCTGAAATCTTTTGCCCATAGCACTCAGTATTACGTGTGAGTAAATAGCCAGCTGTGTTTCACAGGAACGATGTTTCTAAATCCGTGTTTACTATGTGTCAAGAGACCTTTCTCTTCGAGCTAATTCATAACGTTTGAACATAGTATATGTTCCAAAATCCTGCTGCTTATTGACGTAATTTAGTGGATTACACATATTGTCTTTCTTGAATATTCATGTGACCTGTGCAACTTTCCAGCCTTTGGGTAGAGATCTTTTGTCCAGCGAGATATTGTATATATTAAATATGGAGGTATAGGATCAGCATACTCTGAAAGGAATCTAATTGATATAGTGTCGGGACCGACAGACTTGGTTTTATTAAATGATTTAAGCTGCTTCACTACTCCGAGCATATCTAATTCTGAGTTACTCACACTGGCAGCTGTTCTTGGTTCGAGTTTGGAATGTTTACCTCGCCTTCTTTGGTGAAGGCATTTCGGAAGGCTGTGGTTAGTAACTCTGCTTCAGCAGCATTGTCATCGGTAGTATTTCCGTCGCTACCTCGCGGAGAAGGCATCGATTGTGTCTTGCCGCTAGCATACTTCACATACGACCAGAATCTCTTTGGATTTTCTGCCAGGTCTCGCGACAAAGTTTCGTTGTGGAAACTGTTATATGCGTCTCGCACTGAAGTACGCACTAAATTTTGAGTTTCTGTAAAAGATGGCCAATCTTGGAGACATTGCTTTCGTTTAAAATATGCGTTCTTTTTTCGTTGTTTCTACAGGCATTCTGAACTGTTTTGTGTACTGTGGGGTATCACCTCCGTTGTTTGTTAATTTATTTGGTATAAATATTTCAATTTCTGTCGATACTATTTCTCTGAATTCAAGCCACATCTATTCTACACTTGCTTTGTTAATTTGGAAGGAGTGGAGACCGTCTCTCAGGAAGATGTCAAGTGAATTTTTATCTGCTTTTTCGAATAGGTATATTTCTCGTTTGTTTTTGGAGGATTTGGGCGCTGCAATATTCAGTATCGCCACGACACACTAATCCCTGTATCCGTTTTGGCGATCATTGGTAGTACAGGATTATTTGTTGCTGAGAGGTCAAATGTGTTTTCACTCATGAACTAATTGGGTGAGATAATTTTCAGAGAATGCGTTCAGCACTGTTTCGGACGATGTTTTATGCGTACCTCCAAACTGAAACATGTATTTCCGCCAACGTATCGTGGGTAAATTGAAGTCACTAGCAACCATAATTGTATGAGTCGGGTGCGTGTTTCTAATTAGACTCAAGTTTTCTTTGAACTTTTCAGAAACTGAATCATATGAGGTCGGTAAAAGGATCCAATTATTATATTATTCCGGTTACCAAAAATGTTCTCTACCCATACTAACTCCCAGGAATTATCTACTTCAATTGCACTGGAAGATAAACTGCTTCTAACAGTAACAGACACGTCACGGCCAACTGGATTTAGCTTATCATTTCTGAACATCATTCGGTCCTTCAAAAAAATTTCGACTTAAGACAGCTGTGACTGCCTATAACGATTTGAGAACTAGTGCTCTGTATTGTCGCTTGGAGCTCTGGTAATTTCCGAACACAGCCACGACAATTGTGCATGTTATACCGATAGTTTGTAGAGGTACGTTCTTCCTGTGTTCTGCCTGTACCCCTTGAGACTGATGCCCTTTCTGTGTTTCACCGAAGCCCTCTAACCAATCGCAAAGTGTTCACTGGGTTCCGGTCGGGACACACCAGTCCACTTCAGTAATGGTATTATCCACAAACCATTGCCCCCACAGATGCCGCTTTATGAGAGGATGCATTTTCATTTTCATACAGTCATCATCTCCAACCTATTAGTTATTTAGTTGGTTGCGTGTTCCATTGAGCAATCGCATGGTACGTTAGCCGTTATGATGTCGAACGTGTCAAGTGCACAAGCAATGCACATATGTGTACCGTAGTAGGCAGTACATACTACTGTAGATTGTGTTCCTGTCTTTTCGCTTTCAGTGTTCTCTGAAGCCCAATAAGGGTACCACATCCTAACCACGACCAACACCGGCATACCGTATAACCACTTCCTCCCCACTGTACTATTGGCATGAAATTCGAGACACTGGCCAAACCTAAACCCTTCAATCAGATTGCCACAGAGTAGGGCCTGTAGTGTGATTCAGCACCAAATCCATCATTTCCAGTCATCCACTGTTCAATGGCTCGCTCTTTGCACCACCTGAAGCGTCGTTTGCACTGGCTGCAGAAATGTGTGGTTTATGAGAAGCTGCTCGACCACTGTAGCCCATTCTTTTTTATTCACTACTGAGTCATTGTACTAGCTGGACTGGTGCTAGTCCTTTCCATTTCACGAGTGATATCTTCTGACGGATAATACACAATATGTACAAGAGCCAAAAAGGGAACGATAGGAGTGTAAGACCAAGAACGAAGTGCTCGGATTAATAATGGTGTAAGAAAGGGAAGCAGTCTTTTGCCCCTCCTGTTCAATCTATAGAGCAAAGAAGCAATGACAGAGATAAAAGACAGGTACACGAGTGGAATTAGAATTCAAGGTGAGAGGAAATCAATGATAAGACACGTTGATGACGTTTCCGTCCTAAATGAAAGTGAAGAAGAGTTACAGGGTCTGCTGAATCGATTGAACAGTTTAATTAGTACAGAATATGGACTCAGAGTAAACAGAAGAAAGACGAAAGTAATGAGAGATAGTAGAAACGAGTGCAGCGAGATACTTAATGTCAGAATTGGAGATCACGAAATAGATGACGTTAAGGAATTTGCTATCTAGGAAGCAAAATAACCAGTGATGGTTGGAGCAAGAAAGGCATAAAAGGCCGACTACCACTGACCAAGAGAAGTCCCCTTGTATCAAACATAAGCCTTAATTTGAGGACGAGATTTCTGAGAATGTACGTCTGAAGCACAGCATTTTGTGGTAATGGAACAGGGACTGTGGAAAAGCTGGAACAGAAGAGGATCGAAGCATTTGAGAGGTGATGCTAAAGAAGAACGTCGAAAATTATATGGCCTGACAATGTAAGGCATGAGAAAGTTCTCCGCAGAATCGATGAGCTTAGTATTATATGCAAAGGAGAAGGGACAAAATGGTAGGACATCTGTTAAGAAATCACGGAATAACTTCCAGTACTAGAGAGAGCTTTAGAGAGTAAAAACTGTGGAAGAAGAGATAGATTGGAATTGTAGTGGCAACTTCTGCCATCGAATGTATCAGGATGACCCCATCATGTAGCGGGAAGAGGTAGAAGGAACCGTATTAAGATTCGTTTGAGCTTTTAAAGTGATTTATTGTTCCCAACTACAGTGCACCCGCACCCCTTGATCTGTGTCACTGGGTCCCCCAACGCTGAGGACACCACTTCGCTGTCTGCGAAACGGCTTGGCGCGGAATGGCTGCCTCAGCAACCCGTGCACGCACTGCCGTGTGTCGGCCTTGTAAGCCAACGGAGTTGCGGAGTCGTCAGGATGCCAGCAGTCGACTCAGCGGTCTGCGTCCCTGCCGACTCAGCGCCGCTCGTTGTGAGCTGCAGGCGGCCAGCTGCGTGCTTCTCGACGGCGTGGCTGAGATCACGGTGACAACAAGCGCCCGTGATCTGGCGTCCAAATCTGCGGCCCGCGCCTTGGGATGCCTCTGGCGTGTGTTGGAAACCAGGATGACTGCCCAGGATAGCAATCCGTGGAGTGACCCGCCGCTGGCTGGCTACGGATCCCGCGTCAACCACAGAGGGTCGAACCAGCGACCCACCGTGGATGGAACACTGGCGCCCCATCTGCAGCTGCATGTAGCTGGTGGTGTGACATGCGCCACCGTCCAGGAGAGCTGCCACACTTGAATGAATCTCACTAGAAACCCACACCTATTTATACACGGCTGTGCACCCCTGTTTTGCCATACGTTCTGCTTCTTGTCATGTACTCACAACACGCTAGGTTGGCCAGTGGACCTCTTCTGCTTATGATTTGCGACATGCAAAACCGCTACATATACTCTTTCAGCAATTTGACAGCCCTGTGGCCTCTATTCTACTTCGTAACTGTTGGTATGCGTAACCCTCTGCAATACAGCCCACACGTGGCTGTAACTTGTGCTCAGAATATTGCACAAAATTAACTTTCCTTATCGTAAACGGTGGTGCCCCTACAGAATACATCCAGCACACAATTGCGGATGAGGCTGCAAGTGCTATTCTGAGATGACGAATTTGCCAACGAAGAGGAATTTGTGGGGGTCCCATAAAACTAGTCAGAATAGTGATGACAGAAAAAAGCCTTCTGCTGATTTAATGTGATTTTTTACACCTACCTACGGTACTGCTCGACAGTCACTGTCTGCCGGTACTTGAGGTCTGCTTGGTATTGGTTTAAGTGTGGCCGTTCATTCCCTTTTCCATTTCGCAGTCGCATCACCAGCAACGACCGGGGCAGCTTTAGAAGGGTTGGAACGTGCAGATGGATAGCCAGTGACTAATTCACGTTCGACGTCACTAAGCTCTCCTGACAGAGCCATTCTTCTGTTGCTGTTTCTCTACTGACATCACAATACTCCCCACCTTCTTTTGTACAGGCGGGTACGCCTCTAGTGACATCTAGAGGTTAACGTTGCGTTACATGGGGTTTCCAGAAAGTTTTGAGCGGGTAGTGCAAAGTGCGCGGTGTTCAACGTTATGGTACACCCACCAGCTCCAGTGTTTGCCAACTGGTCACTGCTGTTCCCCAGCCAATTTTCCAAAGTTTGACTGTAGACGACGCCTCTTGTTGGCAACAGAACCGTGTAGAATGCCTGTCAGCATTCGTCGAGTCAGATTTCTCGTAGAAAGTAGCCTGCTTTCCAGCTGTGCCCATTCAACGCATGCCGCTGTGACGCAAGGTCAACTTGCGTCGACGCCAAGATGTGTCCTTGGCGAGAATATGCACAAATAATTGTCCACATCAACTGGACTAGTGAAGTTGACCGATGGATTTGCTGCTGCCCCTCACAAAGGGCTTCAGTCTTCTTTGCCATTATCCTAACACAGAACGCACCAGATGGGAGGCGAACTCCTGAGAAACTCCAAGACTGCTCCCACCACCCAGTAGGTGCGATTGCACATCACCGACCTACTACGTTAGGTACAGCCATGATATAATCATCACTGTCTCTAGATAGCTTCTTCGTATTTCAGGTAAATGTCAAACGAATAATACAAACTTACGAGAATTAAAAGGTACAAGTACAATAACTCATGAGGAAGAAATCACTCTACCGGAAAAAAACACCACAACCTTTTACAGCATTCTAGTTCACTGAAGATTTACTGCTGCAACAGAGCATATGGAGTATAAGAAATGATTGCATTTACATACCAATAGCACAAGCGGTTCTGAGGTACCAAACACCGACCCACGCTGAAACACCCCTATCAGTACGCTGTGTAGCCTCCAGGAATGCAATGCAGGTGCTGACTCTCACACCCAGTCGATTGTGCAGATGGCGAATACCGTACTGGGATACGTTATACCACGCCTACTCGACCTGTCAACGTAGTTCAAAAAATGGCTCTGAGCACTATGGGACTTAACAGCTGAGGTCATCAGTCCCCTAGAACTTAAAACTACTTAAACCTAACTAACCTAAGGACATCACACACATCTATGCCCGAGGCAGGATTCGAACCTGCGACCGTAGCAGTCGCGCGGCTCCGGACTGAAGCGCCTAGAACCGCTCGGCCACCATGGCCGGCTGTCAACGTAGTTCTATAAGAGTTGGTGATTAACGAGTCTCTTGATTCACTCCTCGTCCCATCACATCCCACACGGGTTCGACGGAAAACAAATCCGGCGATCGAGTTGGTCAGGGAGTTTGCTGCACGTCTTGCACAGCACGTTGACTTTCACGGACAAGACGTCGGCGAACATTATTCTGCTGAACAACACGTCGCGTTCCTATGTTGGATAGTGAACCATCAGCTCATAGGCGTGTGTTTCATACACAGAACACTGATCAAGTACCACAGCCTTAACTGTTTGCAAATCTTTTGATCGGACGCATATGACCTCTACATTGACCGGCCCGTTCCCCGGATTTGACGCTTGTGAACGTTTTTCTGTGGGGAAAGCTGAAAGACGCGGTCTACAAGAATGTACCAACAACAACCAATGATATGCAACGACGTATTAGTCTAGGCTGCTCGAGAATCTCCGCTGAAATGCTAGCACGTGTGCAGCAGTCGTTCCATGCCAGACTGGAAGCGTGCATTGCCGCTGCCAATGGTCATTTTGAACAACAGTGATGGTTAATTGTCTCATTACTGATCAGAATACACATAAATAGTGTATGCATTTGGGTTGTTCATTACTGTGTGCTACAACATGCATTGTACAAATGTCGGTGTGAGAACTTTTTAAAGTACGATATCTCGTAAACGACTCGCACTACAATCAGGCAACAAACATCACCGACTTTTTGATTTGCTCTACTTATCGTCTGTTAATGTCGGTAGGCATTGTTACATTTAAAATATGTACGTTTGCACAAAAAATACGCTTCCTAAGATTATCATAGTCTGTTGATTGGCTAACAATACCAGTCCCTAATTATCAATCCATTCTTCAAAAACCGCACGTCAATAGCAGTTTCCATTGCTGCAATATTTGCGGTGCAAGTTTTGGGTGATTCACCCTGTACAAACTGAAATCCCATACTCGGTACTTTTTTTACGTCCGGATTAGTCTGATGAACTACCGTAGATATTTTGATACGGTTTTGGAATTCTCTGGACCAATGTTTTGCCAGTAACGGTATCGATAACAGGTATAAATCTTTCAGGTATTCAATTTCTCAGGAGGGGTGAACTATATACAGAATGTTTCACAATTCGTGTTATACCCGTCTAGAGGTTGTCGAAGGGACTTACTAAATCGAGTTTTATATAGGCAACCATGTCCGGAGACGGTTCTTTTCCATGTTGCAAGGGAAGATGATGTCCAGATTTCACTCCTATTTACCATTGTATTACAATAACTTTTCGATAAGAACGGCCAAGTTCGGTGTACACAGTGTATGTGCGCAGTAAGTTGGTATAAACTCTGTCCAACATGCGTGGTGTGTGGTTAATCATATCTGCTGCAGCCACGATCCGTGCAATCAGATCTTCCTCCGAAGGTACAGGGTCTCGTAAACAAGACTCTTCATGTGGCCGCACAAGTGAAAGTCCAAAGGGGTTAAATCTGGTGATCGTAGCAGCCACGCATGTGCTCCACTCGACCGATCCACCTATTCTCGTACATGGCGTCCAGATGGTTTCGGACTCGAATCGCAAATCGTATTGCCACACAATCATGTTATAACCACAACTTGTGCCGAATGTCCAATGGAACGTCTTCCATAACTCCGCCAGCACTTGTTGCAGGAATACAGGATGGTCCACTGATCGTGACCGGGCCAAATATCTCACGAAATAAGCGTCAAACGAAAAAACTACAAAGAACGAAACTTGTCTAGCTTGAAGGGGAAAACCAGATGGCACTATGGTTGGCCAGTTGCATGACGCTGCCATAGGTCAAACGGATATCAACTGCGTTTTTTAAAAATAGGAATCCCCAATTTTTATTACATATTCGTGTAGTACGTAAAGAAATATGAATGTTTTAGTTGGACCACTGCCGGCAGGAGAGGCCATGCGGTTCTAGGCGCTACAGTCTGGAGCCGAGCGACCGCTCCGATCGCAGGATCGAATCCTGCCTCGGGCATGGATGTGTGTGGTGTCCTTAGGTTAGTTAGGTTTAATTCGTTCTAAGTTCTAGGTGACTGATGACCTCAGAAGTTAAGGCGCATAGTGCTCAGAGCCCAGTTGGACCACTTTTTCTGCTTTGTGATACATGGCGCTGTAATAGTCACAAACATATGGCTCACAATTTTAGACGAACAGTTGGTAACAGGTAGGTTTTTTAAATTAAAATACTGAACGTGGTACGTTTGAACATTATATTTCGGATGTTCCAATGTGATACATGTACCTTCCTGAACTTATCATTTCTGAGAACGCATGCTTTTACAGTGTGATTAAATACCACATTAATGCAATAAATGCTCAAAATGATGTCCGTCAACCTCAATGCATTTGGCAATACGTGTAACGACATTCCTCTCAGCGGCGAGTAGTTCACATTCCGTAATGTTCGCACATGCATTGACAATGCGCTGACCCATGTTGTCAGGCGTTGTCGGTGGATCACGATAGCAAATATTCTTCAACTTTCGCCACAGAAAGAAATCCTGGGACGTCAGATCCGGTGAACTTGCGGGCCGTGGTATGGTGCTTCGACGACCAATCCACCTGTCATGAAATATGCTATTCAATACCGCTTCAACCGCACGCGACCTATGTGCCGGACATCCATCATGTTGGAAGTACATCGCCATTTTGTCATGGAGTGAAACGTAGTAACATCGGTAGAACATTACGTAGGAAATCAGCATACATTGCACCATTTAGATTGCCATCGATAAAATTGGGGCCAATTATCGTTCCTCCTATAATGCCGCACCATACATTAACCCGCCAAGGTCGCTGATGTTCCACTTGTCGCAGTCATCATGGATTTTACGTTGCCCAATAGTGCATATTATGCTGGTTTACGTTACCACTGTTGGTGAATTACGTTTCGTCGCTAAATACAACGCGTGCAAAAAATCTGTCATCGTCCCGTAATTTCTCTAGTGCCCAGTGGCAGAACTGTAGACGACGGTCAAAGTCGTCGCCATGCAATTCCTGGTGCATAAAAATACGGTACGGGTGCAATCGATGTTGATGTAGCTTTCTCAACAGCGATGATTTTGAGATTCCCGATTCTCGTGCAATTTGTCTGCTACTGATGTGCCGATTAGCCGCGACAGCAGCTAAAACACCTACTTGGGCATCATCATTTATTGCAGGTCGTGGTTGACGTTTCACATGTCGCTGAACACTTCCTGTTTTCTTAAATAATGTAACTATCCGGCGAACGGTCCGGACACTTGGATTATGTCGTCCAGGATACCGAGCAGCATACGTAGCACACGCCCGTTGGGCAATTTGATCACAATAGCCATACATCACACGATATCGACCTTTTCCGCAATTGGTAAACGGTCGATTTTAACACGGATAATGTATCACGAAGCAAATACCGTCGGCGCTGGCGGAATGTTACGTGATACCACGTACTTATACGTTTGTGACTATTACAGCGCCATCTGTCGCAAAGCGGGAAAAGTGGTCCGACTAAAACATTCATATTTATTTACGTACTACAGGAATATGTAATAAAATGGGGGTTACTATTGAAAAAAACGCAGTTGATATCCGTTTGACCTATGGGAGCGCCATCTAGCGGGCCAACCATAGCGCCATCTGGTTTCTCCCTTCAAGGTAGACGAGTTTCATGCTGGAAGGACGAGTGAGACACACGAAGGTCACTTGCAATGGCTCGGGTACTCATCGACGGATTCTCTTCATCTTGATGAATCACCTCCTCTTGTAGTACGACAGTGCATCGCCCCCTTGGAGCATCACAGCTCACCCTATCGCATGTAAATTTCCCACTTTCCCGCATCCGTTCTTCTACTTTGACAAACACGAATCACAGTCATACATGGAGTTACAGGATTTGGAAACTACTATTGGTACAGAAGCTGAGCTTCTCTTCCATTACGGCCAACTTCACCGTAAATTAGCAATATATCTGTGTACTCTGCGAACGCGTACTCAGGCAGTTAGTTACTGCAGAATTGGTCACCGTAATGTCAATTGCCGAATCATCAGGAAGCATGAAGACAAAGCAGATGGAGACAGAGGACATCATATGACTTAACGTCATCGTATCATTTATGAATGAGTGTTGCCTACAGTAGCAGATGCACTGCATAAGAAACATGTAACGCTCTATTGATTAGCTCTTGTTTTCCTTGTAACATGGAAGCGAATCGTTTCCGGTCATGGGTTTCTACGTAAAACTTGATCTACTATGTCCCCTCTTCTACCTCTAGATGTGTGGAACATGAATTGTAAAACACCTTGTAAATAAAATCTGAAGTTTGTACGGAACCCTCTTTTCACGAGTCCTACTGGCACTTGGCCAATCTTTTTGTTGCCGTTTCTGGAGTTACAATTTTAATGGCCATCAGTGTCTTTTCCTATTTTGCAGTGTGACTTTTAGGTGCCCCATTAACAGTCCGTTAACCTGATCCAGTACTGTAAAAGCATCTCGGATAAGACTTGGACGACAGTCTGAGAATGCGATGAGGAATAAGCCGTTACGGCTGCCCGACCCTCCCCAAATATTTCCTCCCGTGGGCCTGTCGTCCTCCTTGGTAAAGGCTCAGGAGTGATGTCTCCGCAGACAGAGCACCGTCTGGCTTAGCCGGCGCCTCGCCTGCCACCCGTGTTCCACTCGGACTGACTCGCTCGTACCATAAATCTGACGTCACCCGAGACAAATGGGGTCGGTTTGTAATCGGCAGTCAGGCCCGCACCTTTATTTTTTAATACGACACGCGCTCCGGCTTCCTGTATTAAAACCCGCTGCACACACACACACACACACACACACACACACACACACACACACACAAGAAAAACTGCTACAGTGGGAATGAAACTGGAGCAATACATTATATACCAGGGTAAAGATAATGTCTTCATACAGAAGAGGATACCTCTTCCTTACTAGCCTCATTGTCCAGAAAAATATAACAATGGCACAATGCAGTATCGAATTTTCGAACACAATCTGTGGAAAGTATGCAAATTTCGTTGCATATGTGCTGATACGTCAAGAGAACAAAGTATCAGAATTGCAAGAGCACGCTTTGTGGAGCATTCAAAACAGAGGTAAATAGTGTATTGTCTCACGTTGTCCCGGGCTGCATCATGTGTATGGAGCGACAAATTCGAGCGTCGCAAGTATGTGATCGCTGCCACTAAACTACCGAATTCAAATTCACGCCTGGCAGGAAAGAATTCACATGTAGGTACTTTAATCCCGCTCCGTTTCTAGGAATACTTGTAGCGAAATTGAAGGTCGTAGACTATGATCTCACATAAACAAACTCACGGATATAAAAAAATACAGTTATATTCTTTGTCTAGCACTATTTATCTTCTTTTGCACTGTTAGTCATTCAATGTCTAATCCCGCGTAACGTTATGGTCAAAGCCAAAAACACGGCAAATTTTACTAAAACGCACTGTAAGTGTGAGAGAAGAGCCTAGCACTTTCTTACTTCCTTCACAAAGTTGCCGAATTGTAAGTAAAAGGAATCTATTTGTGTAATCTGAATTCCGCACTGTCTTTCTAGACATGATACAGAACTGCACCCAAAGCACTAACGTTTTATTAAATTTGCTTTTGAATGAACTAGTTCACAGTAGTCACAATTTGTGGAGGTCTTGGCTACAAATAGTATGAAAAAAAGGAACTGAAACAGGTAAACGTAAAAAACGTTCACTGTTTATTTGTAGAAAAGTTGACCTCAACTTTATTTATCCTTTGGCTATTATTACACTTAACCTCCGAATGTTTAAAGGAAGTTGTACAAAGATGTCAAACTGGGTTCACTTTAGAAAAGTTTAGAATGTTAAATCTTGTAATAAATTATATGTAATATGATAGATCTCGCAAAATAGAGCAAATAAATCTTTTTTTATGAACAGAAACTTTTCTCTAAAGTATTTTCCGTCTGATGTACGTCCTATGTTATTTTTTGCAACTTTGACTAAGTTAAGAATAAGTGACGTTTCCGAAAATTGCAGCTGCATGTGCCAAATGGAACTCCAATAACAAAAACTGAACAAAATAATAAAATTTGTTTGAAATAAATAATTACAAGTCCGTATTAAATAATGCTTCCACTCGAGATGTAATTAAGATCCTGAGCTTTTACGAGGGTGGGAACTTAAATAGCCAGCCGAGGTGGCCGAGCGGTTCCAGGCAGTGCAGTCTGGAGCCGCGCGACAGCTACGGTCGCAGGTTCGAACCCTGCCTCGAGAATGGATGTGTGTGACGTCCTTAGGTTAGTTAGGTTTAAGTAGTTCTAAGCTCTACGGGACTGATGCTCTTAGAAGTTAAGTCCCATAGTGCTCAGAGCCATTTGAACCATTTGAACTGAAATAGTGGCTACTATTTATTCACAACCAATACACAAGAGTTACATGTTTGCACCTGTTACTGTCCTTCAAAGTAGTCACCAGCTTTGCGTAGAACCCGTTGCCAGCGATGTGGAAGGCGTAGTATACCGTTTGCAGAGCCTGTTCTGTTGATGGTGCGAATGGAGCGGTCTACTGCCTGTCGAATCTCTGGAACAGTACTGAAACGAATGCCACGAAGTGGTTCCTTCATCTTCGGAATCAATTCAAAGCCACAAGGACTTAAGTCCGGGGAGTATGGTAGATGGTACAGCACAGCCCAGTCCCATCGACTGAACAGAGCAGCCACAGCTTGCGCTGTATGTGCCCGCGCATTGTCGTGCAAAATGATTGGCGGGTTGCGTAGAAAGTGTCGCCGCTTTTTTCGCAAAGCTGGTCGCAGCTGATGCTCCATAAACGAACAGTAATACTGTGCATTGACGGTTTGCCGTGGAGGAACATAATGCGTTAGGATAACATCATCACAGTCGTAAACGAGAATCACCATAACTTTACACCGTTCCATTCGCACCATCAACAGAACAGGCTCTGATAACGGTACGCTACGCCTTCCACATGGCTGGTAATGGGTTATACACAACGCTGGTGACTACTTCGAAAGACAGTAACAGGTGCAAACATGTAACTCTTCTGTATCGGTTGTGAATAACTAGTTGCCACTATTTAATTTCCAACCCTCGCATTACCTCTCTTTAATCACAAGCATGAAATATCCATTCACTAGTCGACCGAATATGCGTTGAAAGACAATTCCAACAGATCGCACAACACCGCTATTCAATATAAAAAAGTCAGCAAAATTCAACGTCTTCTGTGATATTTTAGGCTTTGTACTAGACCATGTCTTTTTACCTATTTGGTCGTTTTCTGCCTTCACTATTTCATCTCTCAAAGCTACCCATTTGTTTATTACTGTATGCCTTTCCCTTGTTTCAGTCAATCGTTGCCTAATGATCCCTTTAAAACTTTCAACAAACTCTGGGTTTTTCAACTTATGTAAATCCCATCTCCTCAGTGTCCTACCTTTTTTAAAAGTCTACTGTTTTAATCTACAGTTCATAACCAACAAATTATGATCAGAGCCCCATATGCCCCTGGAAATGTCTTACCGTTTAAAGACTGGTTCCGAAAAATGTCTTAGCACAATATAATCAGTCTAAAACATTGTAGTGTCTCCAGGTCCCTTCCAAGTACACATTCAGAATTGTGATACTCAAACCATATGTTAGCGATGTTTAAATTATGCTATATGCAATATCCTACCAGGCAGCTTCCTCTTTCATTCTTTTCTCGCAGTCCTTACTCTCTTATTTTTTTCGTTGTGTTTCTTTTCTTATTATTTAATTCCAGCCACCCACTACAATTAAATTTTCTTCTCCATTATCTATCTGAATAAGTTATTACATCATCATCTGCGAAACTAGTCGGGTATAAACCTCTGCTACTGTGATGGCTGTTGGCGTTGCATTTATCTTGCTACAATAACATGTGTACAATGCCGCCCATAGTGGCATAACGCCATTTCTATTTTCTTATTCATTGTTAGACTATTTCATTTTCCATTTATAACGCTGTAATCTCCTGATCAAAACTGGTGTTCATCCTGCCATTTGTAATCCTGTAATGGTACAGTTGTTAAACAGCTCATCTTTCAATATGTCTAGTATTTGTCAATAAAGTTAAGGAAATGGGCCACAAGACACGCTTCAGAAAACCCTTACACGTCTCTGACAAGATGAAAGTCATGATTTTACTTTTCGTGTAGTTTTAATGACGTCTGTAAAATAATTTTGTGTACTTACATACAAAATACGTATTAAAATCATGGATGTGATATAACTAATATTGATTTTAAATATTTTGCAAGAACTTAATCATTTTTAAAATATAGGATTTGTGGTGTGCATACTGTAAGACGTTCGGTACAGACACCATCAGATTATTTGACTTGTCGCTCTAACGAAGTAAGCGAGTGTCAGCAATATGTCTCGTGGTCTTATCGTGGCGTGTTTATCTTCTGCCATTAGGTCAGACGATAGAAATGCCACTTGCACGCTTAGAGTAGCAGATTGACGGTGACCAACTATAAACAGAACTTTATTAATTTTCACGCACATTTATTAAAATAATAAAAATTATGGATATTATGTAACTTGATTCTGGATGCGGTTTACAATTGACAATCTGAAATTCCTTTGGTCTTGGTATGTTAATCTTATTCTCACATATCTCTGATACTTGAGAAAGTGTCTAGTCATTTATCTTCATGGCTATGTACAGGAATATGATAATCTTACTAGGCGCAGACTGAAACTTGACTATAGACTGGTACAGACTAATGCAGACTGATACAGACTGGTGCAGACAAATGCAGACTGACTAATCGGAGGTCTGTACATTCGTTATAATACCTCGCGCGTTCATGTATCACTGCGCGAGTGTGATCCGCGAGGAGAAAAGGTTCTACGTTAGCAGCAATCTCATTGGCTGCGTTACATATTAATACGCGGATCGGCGGAGGCAGAATTTGGTCCGTCTCTAAGACAGCGCCATCTCGTAGTGCGGAGACGGATGAGCGCTGCGCCTGCGCTGTTGTGCTTAGCAGGGCACGCTCTAGTTGGAAAGTTGTGTAAGCGCTGACTACGCTGAACTATGTACACAACAGGTTCATTAGGAATTTCATTATTCATTTTTACTTCGATCTGATGTAATCGACGTTAAAATTGTATATTATAAACTTTTTTAAATAACTTCAAAGAAAATAATAGCGATAAGTAACTCAGTAGTTATGGAGAAGAATTTCTGTCACACATGTATAATCTTTGATCTTCATGAATTGTAGCTTGGAAGTCGTATGTAAGTTGGTGGGAAGTAAATGTAGTTATTTATGCATACTGTCATATTGAGCAGTTGTAACTTCATGACTTTAGACTTGTAAGAATTAAAACGTCTCTGTATTACGAAATATGCGAATGTAATTACGCATCGATGTACTGTTTCACTCAAATAAACATTTTATGAAGGGAAAGTGTAATTTCTGATTTGTGGCACCATTGTGACTGACTATAATGAAAAAGTTTTAAATTTAGAGACAATGTGGAAACTTGAAAACTAATATATATGAAATGAAGGTAACAAATCAAATGCTTCAAATGCATTTTAACTACAGTGCTCCTATTTGAAAGTCAAAATGTGGATCATACTTCATCCAGAAACGCTTCCGTTGGGGACCCACAAGAAACAAATGAGAAATAAAATGTTTATTGCGTGACCTTCTTTCTCCGGCGGTTAACTGCACTACAATAGCGTTGCCACTGCTACAAAAACGCGTTTCATTTAAACAACAATTAAAGACATTTCTCAGATTCACACATGTAATAGTTTTGTGCATTGTTAGAGGGGACGGTCGGGGGACAACGAACTTCGCTAATTGCCACTACAACCGACTTCAATCTAGCCACTTCCCTCTTCAAGTTTTCTGACCTATCTATCCGACTAAGGTATGTAGCACACCACTCTCCGATACGTAGAAAGCCTGTTTTGTTTTTCCTGGTGAGGACATCCCCCTGAATATGTTTTTACTCTAGAAATTTTAGTGGCGGTTTTATAGTGTAAAAAGCTGCAGTTCGCAGATTGTAAAAAGGTAAAATTTTTAAAAGACGTTTCTCGCACTCCCTCGTCACAAGCTGTGAAGCCATGATTACAACTGATAAATCACCACTGCCATAGCTCTGATCCAATCTGTGACCAAATTTTTGAAATATATTTCTTTTACTTACTTTATGAATAGACACAAAGCTACGCTGCTTTATGAAAATAAAAGCGTAATCAGCCCTAGCGTATGTGCAATGTCGTCCGATTTTCAATAACTTACCGACAACAACAGGAAAACTCTAGAAATATTACTCACTAAAAATTATAATTGAAATCTTTAATGAAAAATAGCAGGCTGCATATCTGAATAATGAAAATGAGTAGAAGTACATCAAGTAAGTTACACCGCATTGACGTCTAGAATCTTTCTTGTATCTATCTCCTTGTAGCATTTCATTTTCTGCGAAATCGTTTCAATATACAAATCTATCATTATTCAAGAAGAGTGCAGTACATCCCTTTGCGCATCAATAAAACGAAAAATTAATAACCCTATCGCTCGCATATAAAGGTAAAGAATTTTTATAGCTTAGTAATTGTAATTATGATACCTAACATTTAAACGTCTGCGATCTAGTAAAAGTGTTTTTACTAGGAGGTATCCCTCTCGTCGACCGTTCATAGTTTCACAATTAAGTTCTCATTATTCGCAATGTTCGCAACAGATGGCATTAACCTAGTGTGTCCGGATACTTTTGATCACATAGTGTACGTCCTTGCTGATTTGTGAATATATTACAACGGAATACTTTTCACATATACTTTTCATGGGAACTTCTTTCGCAAGCTGTGTGTGTGGGTTTTCTCCAAAGAAATACAATTTGTCGCAGGACCCAAATAAATGTAATTCAAGTAAAATGTTTTTCAAACTTTATATAATACGAAGGATTAGGAAATAAGTTTTCTTCCCCCCCCTTCCCACTTCCTCCCCCTCTCTCTCTCTGTCTCTCACTCTCTCTCTCTCTCTCAATGATTATAAACGTTTGGTTGTGGCATGAAAAACGAATAAACAAAAGAAAACTTATTTCCTAATCCTTCGTATTATATAAAGTTTGAAAAACATTTTACTTGAATTACATTTATTTGGGTCCTGCGACAAATTGTATTTCTTTGGAGAAAACCCACACACACAGCTTGCGAAAGAAGTTCCCATGAAAAGTATATGTGAAAAGTATTCCGTTGTAATATATTCACAAATCAGCAAGGACGTACACTATGTGATCAAAAGTATCCGGACACCCCAAAAAATACGTTTCTCATATTACGTGCATTGTGCTGCCACTTACTGCCAGGTACTCCATATCAGCGACATCAGTAGTCACTAGACATCGTGAGAGGGAAAGGGGCGCTAAGCGCAACTCACGGACTTCGAACGTGGTCAGGTAATTGGGTGTCACTTATATGCCTGTATGCGAGACTTCTACACTTCTAAACATCTCTAGGTCCACCGATGTGATAGTGAAGTGGAAACGTGACGTACAGCACAAAAGCGCACAGGCCGACCTTGTCTGTTGACTGACAGAGACCGCCGACAGTTGAAGAGGGTCGTAATGTGTAATAGGCGGACGTCTATCCAAACCATCACAAAGGAATTCCAAACTTCATCCGGATCCACTGCAAGTACTATGACAATTAGGCGGGAGGTGAGAAAATTTCGATTTTATGGTCGAGCGGCTGCTCATAAGCCACACATCACGCCAATAAATGCCAAACGACTCCTCGTTTGGAGCGCAATCATTAGACGATTGAACAGTGGGAAAACGTTGTGTGGAGTGACGAATCACGGTACACAATGCGGCGATCCGATGGCACGGTGCGGGTGTGGCAAATGCCTGGCGAATGTCATCTGCCGGAGTGTGTACTGCAAACAGTAAAATTCGGAGGCGGTGGTGTTATGATGTTTTTCATGGTGGGGCCTTGCACCCCTTGTTGTTTTGCGTGGCACTATCACAGCACAGGCCTACATTGATGTTTTAAGCACCTTTTTGCTTCCCACTGTTGAAGAGCAATTCGGGGATGGCGACTCCATCTTTCAACACGATCGAGCACCTGTTCATAATGCACGGCCTGTGGCGGCGTGGTTGCACGATAATAACATCCCTGTAATGGACTGCCCTGCACAGAGTCCTGACCTGACGCCTACAGAACACCTTTAGGGTGTTTTTGAACGCCGACTTTGTGCCAGGCCTCACCGACTGACATCGATACCTCTCCTCAGTGCAGCACTCTGAAGAATGGGCTGCCATTCCCCAAGAAACCTTCCAGCACATGATTGAATGTATACCTGCGATAGTGGAACCTGTCATCGAGGCTGAGTGTGGCTCAACACCATACTGAATTCTAGCATTACCGATGAAGGGCGCCACGAAGTTGTAAGTCACTTTCAGCCAGATGTCCGGATACTTTTGATCACATATTGCAGAAAGCATAATGTGTGAAAATCAGCCCGCCCATTTTTCCTACGATATCCTGCTAACATTTGACTAAGGACAACAGGCAGATTCCATATTCCTAGATTCACGAAAAGCGTTTGACACGCTGCCACACTGCAGACTCTTAACGAAGGTTAGAACATACGGAATAGGTTCTCTGATGCTCGTAGGTGAGTGGTTCGAAGAGTAAACAAAGGTAAGGGAAAGTATACCCCCACGTTCTGGCCCTAGACGAGACATCGTGCCTGACCAACCGCCGTGTCGTCCTCTGACAATGGCTTTATCTGATGCTGTATGGAATGGCATGTGAACAGCACATCGCATTCCTGGCCGTTGCCGAGATCCCAGACCTTGGAATCGCTACTGATCTCTCGAGCAGTTCCCCAGATGGTCTCACGTGTTTGACTGATCCCCGTCCCAGCTCTCCATGAAACAAAAATCCCTGCAGTACCGGAAATCGTATCCACACCACCCGCATGGGAGTCAGCCGCGCTTACCACTCAAGCTACGGAGGCGGACTGAGCGAAGACAAAGACTCCCTATAAATAATGCAATGGAGTATTGTCCGAATTTTCGTAGCCAAACTCTGAGAGGGAGATGGACAAATGTGATATTAAATTGACTAGAGTGATGTCTAGTATTACATAAAAATGTTTAACTGAAACTTCCTACGGATGAAAACTGTGTGCTAGAATGTGAGTCGAACCACGGATCTTTGCCTATTGTGAGCAACTGGTTTACCGACTGAGCTATGAAAGGACGACTTACAACCTCCGCTCCCCAACCAGCCTCCCACAATCGCCAGCACCCACACTTCTTTGTTCCAAATATCACAGATGCTGTCCTGCATGCTTTGCAAGGCTTGCACTCCTGGAAGAAAGGAAATGCGTAAGGAAGATAGCAGATAGGGTACTGGCGGAAGTAAAGCTATGAGAGCGTGTTCAGAATCGTGTTTGCATAACTCTTTCGGTAAAACACTGGCCCGCATAATGTAAGGTCAAAAATGGCTCTGAGTACTATGCGACTTAACGTCTGAGGGCATCAGTCGCCTAGAACTTAGAACTAATTAAACCTAACTAACCTAAGGGCTTCACACACATCCATGCCCGAGGCAGGATTCGAACTTGCGACCGTAGCGGTCGCTCGTCTCCAGACTGTAGCGCCCAGATCCGCACGGCCACTCCGGCCGGCGCATAATGTAAGGGTCCTGAATCAAAGTGCTGGTCGTGCACACAATTTGCATCTACCAGGAAGTTTCAAATCAGCGCACACTCTGCTGCAGAGTGAAAATTCAATCTGAAAATGATTTGTTTGATTTAAAGTAATCAGCGTGTTTTATAAAAAAATAGACAAATGTCATTAAGAGCTTTTTAAAATTCCAAGTTAAAGGTCCAACTTTAAATTTTCAATCGACAACTGATTTGCATTCTCTTCATCTATATACTCTATAGAATACCTACAGACATTTAAATGTATTTCATCCTCTCTAAACAAAACATGAAAATAGAAAAAAAGAGTCAAACCTTTTGGGAAATGAATGCGTAGAAGTAAGAAATAACATAGATTACAAAAAAAATTGAAACACCTTTGAATGATGGTCGAAATCAGGCACAGCAAATTAGGTCCCTTCTAAAGATTTAAAGTTGAATTTTTAACGTAGAATAAAAGAACTTTAATGAGTACTAGACGATACTTGTCTGCTATTGTGTGAGATTTACCTATTTTTATCATCTACGCCCGAAAGCATAAAAAGATTCCAGCAATTTCCTCAGCCTCAAAAAATTTTGCATTAGAGAATTCTTCAGATATCAGGAAAGAGAAAGCGTGTGACGTAAGAAGTAGTATCTCTCTTACAAACGCTGTCGACACCATTGTAATTGTTTACTCACTTTTTCCAATAAAAAATTTAGTATAAGAAATAGAATAAATTGAACGCGTAATCAGAGAGCAGTTCCAATCGAACTGTGGATTGCAAGTACAGTTCTTTCAACGTGACTAACGTACGATCGGTCCAGTTGCTACTAAACTACTCTGCTGCATGTAATACAAATTTCGCGTAATGACAGCGTAAACATAAGAGAAATGTAGTCGCTGTTTGCACGCTCCATTTGCGATGGAACAGGGAAAGGAATGACAAGCAGCAATATAAGTTGCACTCTACCGTGTACCTACGCACCTTACGGCCGCTTGTAAATCTAGTTCCTTAACGCTTGTACTACTATCTTAACCATTCTTTTTTACGCAAATAAATTACAGATATTGCCTGCGGCTGGGCACTGATTTAAACCAACGGGGAAGGTTGAAAATTTGTGTCAGGATTCGAACCCGCGTCTCCTACTTACTAGCAGATGCGGTGGACACTACGCCATCCGTACACATCCAGTCAGCGCATCTGCCTCGTAAGCAGGAGACCCGGTTCTAATCGCGGTCTAGCACAAATTTTCAACCTTTCTCGTAGATTTTAATCAATCGCCACTAGCAGGCAGTGTGTGTAATTCCTTTGTGTTTTAATTCATCGTCGCTGGTAGATCAAAGTGGTGTCTCTGCTTTCGGACACGTTCGAAAGAAAACAGACACTACGTATACAATATTTTCTAGATATTTCTTTCCGTACCGCTTGTGTCGAGTCTCTCCTAATTTTTGTACTTTAAACATTGCAGCACAGTCAGAAATCGTGATAATCTAATATATAAGAAACTGTTAACCCCACTGCGGTAATGAAATCAATCTTTACCTCGGTTTCAGCCCAAATAATTGAAGCTTCTTCAGAAGATATACCTGAATCTATAATTTGTCTAACAGGGCATGGTCTAGAAATAAAACTAAAACAGTCTTAATGGGCGAAGTCGAGTTTCACGTGAGCTCCCGAGGCCCACCGCACGGCGTCCATGGAGACGAGGCGCACGCCAGGGCTTAAGTCTTGGTGTTGACTTAGTACTTACGTACGCATTTCTAAAATGTGACTACGCCTATTTAGGCTATTTTAGATTTATTTCTAGACCATGCTCTCTTAGACAAATTATAGATTCAGGTATATCTTCTGAAGAAGGCTCAATTATTTGGGCTGAAACCTAGGTAAAGGTTGGTTTCATTACCGCAATCGAGGCTGATAGTTCCTTATATATTCTCTCCTAATTTCTTATCTTATCTACTTAATTTTCAGTATGCTGATGGTATGCATAAAGTCAATCGTTTCGATTCTCTTCTTTTCCGTTTTTACAACGGCCCATGACTTACTTTCATACAATGCTGTGCCCCAGACGTACATCCTCAGAAAATTTTTCCTGGAATTATGTCGTACGTTACCTACTAGTAGATTCCTTTCGGTAACGTGGCTATGGTCAACGCACTGATCTTCTTCTGGGACTCAAGTATCTTTTTTACGATTCTCAACTGACAGTTTACTGTCTCCCTCGCACCATCACATCGACGGTTTAACACAGAATTTGCGCCGCTATTATATACTAAATTATCCATTATTAATCGGACATGTCCGAAAGAACAGATACCATCTTCATATACAAGTTCTGGAAGTTTCTAACGGGAATTCCCGAACACCTTGTAGAATTCTCTTTCGAAACAGAGATCATGATAAAATAATATCCCAACGTGCAGCTACAGAATCTCAACGGCAAACAGTGAAGAGAATGCAAATCTGGACTGAGCGCAGACGGCGGCTGCGACTGCAGCGCCTGGGTTGCTGGTCATTTATGGCGCGAGGCCAAGGGGCGTGTGTCGCGCGCCCTCCGCGACGCCTCGCCTCGGCTCGGCTCTGCCACTGTCTGCCTGCCTGACAGGCTGCCCTTTTCACAAAAGCGAGTCCCCTCTCGGAGAAAGCTCTCTCCCTGGTCGCAGGTACGCTGACATTTTCGCATGCAATCAAAGAAAAATCTTAATGTCACAATGCCCACTTGTCTTGGAGCTGGTCCCCGCGCGGTAAGGTGCGTCTCTTGCTGCAACACTCATGCACGTCATACAGCCTCTTGCGAATGTGAGAAGTTCCAGAATGAACCACTCGCTCTGCAGTGGTGTGCGGGCTATTCTGTAACTTCCGAGTGGATAAAAATTTCTGAAGGACCAGGGCTCGAAACGTCAGAGAGAGGTACAGGCAGATTTAAGGCGCTGAGTAAGGCTCATGTGTAATTCTTGATTACGTTATCTGGTAAGAGCGTTGACCGCAGTGCATCGTTCCGAGTTCGAGTCCCGGCACAGGAGACAGTTTTAATCTAAAGAGGTGTTTTTTTTTCACTCAGGGACGGAGTATGCGCTACACGAATGCTTTATATCAGTAGCTGGGGAAAATATGCGTGAATTCCTTTTTACAACCTCCTCTGCTCCTTTTACTTCTGGTCGCACGCACTAGTAAACACGTTTCTTACTTCCACCATCAGTGCCTTAAGTTTTACCGTAAAATGATGCTGGTTATGAGGATCAGTTATCTGAGTCATTGACGTAAGACACATTCATGCACAAGAAAATGCACCTCATCAATCAAACAACACAATTTCAAAAAAATATTTTTCTGTATATCCGTTATGATAGTCAAGAAATTTTCTTTTTCTTACTTATTTTCGTGCATCTCACTACAACCACTACATAGATACAGAAGCGGTAGATATCTAGCGAGAGGTAAATAGTTCCAGCCTTTGCGTTCTAAAGTCTAGGCAGCAGCTATAGGAATTACACTCCTGGAAATGGAAAAAAGAACACATTGACACCGGTGTGTCAGACCCACCATACTTGCTCCGGACACTGGGAGAGGGCTGTACAAGCACTGATCACACGCACGGCACAGCGGACACACCAGGAACCGCGGTGTTGGCCGTCGAATGGCGCTAGCTGCGCAGCATTTGTGCACCGCCGCCGTCAGTGTCAGCCAGTTTGCCGTGGCATACGGAGCTCCATCGCAGTCTTTAACACTGGTAGCATGCCGCGACAGCGTGGACGTGAACCGTATGTGCAGTTGACGGACTTTGAGCGAGGGCGTATAGTGGGCATGCGGGAGGCCGGGTGGACGTACCGTCGAATTGCTCAACACGTGGGGCGTGAGCTCTCCACAGTACATCGATGTTGTCGCCAGTGGTCGGCGGAAGGTGCACGTGCCCGTCGACCTGGGACCGGACCGCAGCGACGCACGGATGCACGCCAAGACCGTAGGATCCTACGCAGTGCCGTAGGGGACCGCACCGCCACTTCCCAGCAAATTAGGGACACTGTTGCTCCTGGGGTATCGGCGAGGACCATTCGCAACCGTCTCCATGAAGCTGGGCTACGGTCCCGCACGCCGTTAGGCCGTCTTCCGCTCACGCCCCAACATCGTGCAGCCCGCCTCCAGTGGTGTCGCGACAGGCGTGAATGGAGGGACGAATGGAGACGTGTCGTCTTCAGCGATGAGAGTCGCTTCTGCCTTGGTGCCAATGATGGTCGTATGCGTGTTTGGCGTCGTGCAGGTGAGCGCCACAATCAGGACTGCATACGACCGAGGCACACAGGGCCAACACCCGGCATCATGGTGTGGGGAGCGATCTCCTACACTGGCCGTACACCACTGGTGATCGTCGAGGGGACACTGAATAGTGCACGGTACATCCAAACCGTCATCGAACCCATCGTTCTACCATTCCTAGACCGGCAAGGGAACTTGCTGTTCCAACAGGACAATGCACGTCCGCATGTAGCCCGTGCCACCCAACGTGCTCTAGAAGGTGTAAGTCAACTACCCTGGCCAGCAAGATCTCCGGATCTGTCCCCCATTGAGCATGTTTGGGACTGGATGAAGCGTCGTCTCACGCCGTCTGCACGTCCAGCACGAACGCTGGTCCAACTGAGGCGCCAGGTGGAAATGGCATGGCAAGCCGTTCCACAGGACTACATCCAGCATCTCTACGATCGTCTCCATGGGAGAATAGCAGCCTGCATTGCTGCGAAAGGTGGATATACACTGTACTAGTGCCGACATTGTGCATGCTCTGTTGCCTGTGTCTATGTGCCTGTGGTTCTGTCAGTGTGATCATGTGATGTATCTGACCCCAGGAATGTGTCAATAAAGTTTCCCCTTCCTGGGACAATGAATTCACGGTGTTCTTATTTCAATTTCCAGGAGTGTATTTTCGTTTCGCGGGGACAATGGAGCTCCAAATAAATTCGGAAAACCTGGAACGTGAGGTGACTTGCCTACATGTGCATGGGTTATGAAATTCTCGACATGTTGTTAAACGTGTCAACAGACACTGTGCTGATGAGCTTAGAAACATTTCATCTTAATTACCCTGAGAAATCTTGTTGTTTTGTAAATCGTCTGCTCTGTTTCGCATTACAGTTGTGTAGATGTGTAGATGCAGATGTAGTGATGACGTCATCGTCCTAAGTGGCCTGTACCATCGATTAACATTTTTATACGTTCGAAAACCGTATAGGACAATATGGCCACTGAAGCCATCTTTTGTAGTCAAAGGAAACATCTTTTACACAAAACAGTGTAACATTTTAATACAAATGTGCTGCTTAAATTTGTTCCGTTTGTGTACTGTAAATACCATCTGATGACGTTCCTTTAAATTTTAAAATCTCGTCTGTGACTGAAAATGAGATACATGATCTGGTAATTGATGCAAATTTTATTGCACCAATGTAAATTACATATTTTTTATATGATGACTGTGTCACTGCCACTAGCCCCTGTTACGTAAATTTTGTATTGTTTATCAAAGATTAAACTAAAACGCTTGCGGGGTCTCTGGGCGCTGTGTGAGGTCAGAGCGAATGCGCGTTATTCCGGTGTTATATACGTGATGGTGCGGACGCCCGGGTTGCGTACAGAGTGAAAAGTTAGGTTCATTGACACCAAATTGTGCAGATGTATAAGGCTCCAGAAACATCACGATACTGCCCCATAACGGGTCGTTGCCAAACAAAGCGTGCCCGTAATAAATGGAGTAAGAGAAGACACTGAAGCCATCGAATTACCATCTTCGACGATCTGTAAGGCTGTTCATTATCGTTCAAACTAGAAATATTGAGAGGCATATCCACTGACTTTGAGTGAAATTTTTCTCAGCAATGTTCTTTGTTAAGACCTTAGATCTGTGATCTCACCATTCGCTCATGTAGTTGTCACCTTGGGTAGGATCCTGGACCTTTCGTGCTATGGGAAATCCGTCCGTCGTTGACTAACGAAAGATAAAACTAAAAGAATAATTCTACCAGTTTGTTTTCTTGCTCCAATGTGATTTAAACTTATCGTCAATGTCGCCTCAGGAAGTTAAATATTCCGTTGCATGTTAATCAGCCAATGTTCATCATTACCATTCAAATGAGAATAGCAGTAAGATAAAATTAATTGAAGTAATACAGAAAAATTAATATTCAAGTCAAAGATATGATTTTTTTATGTTTGTAGGTGTTTATCAGAGTGTTAATTATGTGATGGCTTAATTAGCTCCTACTCAGGCGCTGCAGTTGTGTTGAAGGTTAACTATTATTTGTTAGTTTGAGTGACCTTTTAATTATTTAAGATAAGCAACGTCGTCAAGCTTCGCTTGTATAGTTTCTGACATGTCAGTAAAAATTACTGTGAGGTCGTGTAATTTTGCCATAATAGGAAGCTTTCATCGGTCACTCAGTACTGTAAAGAGCATTTATATGTCACTCCAAATTACTGCTTTTTATTTTAGTAACCATTTAAAAAAATAGCCAACTTTTCCTCACAGTTGTTTTGTACCGTGTTCTTGTGTTGGTCACTCGTTTGTGTTTGTGAATCGCCTGTTGCCACACTTGTATTTGACCAAATAGGAAATTATTAGCATTATTATTATCGATCAGGTGATGAATAGATATTGTCCAGATGGATAGGTGTCCGTTTAATTCTAACAAATTAATTCATTTGATTTTGCTGTGGGCTATTCGATATCCCATGGTTCGCATTTCCTTCTCATCGTCACCGTGTGTGACTGCACTGTTTCACATACATTATTTAAAATTTAACTAAGCAGAGAGTATAGGAAAGTATTTATAAGAACACCTCGTTGCAAACTCCTCCCCAGTTATTAGTTCATTTCGAAAACTATTGCGTTAAAATTTTCTTTTCGCGACTAGCTTTAAGCGATCATAGAGAAATAAATTTGCAGTAATCTGTTAGTAATGGGGGAGGTTACAAGCACAAACACAGACCGATGTCTATCTTCAGTCGTTGGCCCCATTTTCCTAGTGAAGTGTTGAACATGACGTCAGGCGGCGCAAGAGAGAATTAAAGTGTCCAATAAACTGTATATTTTTGAAGAGTCATGTTCATAATATGTAAACAAGGCAAAAATCTGACACTCAATTGTTTAAGATTATAGTTAAGAGTCCAAGGAATTACAGTCATGATCTTCCCTTCACATTATAGTGAAACGAAATCAGCAACTTTACTATAAGTTTTGGGACACATTCCTACTCGCCATCGTTTACAGGTCACTGGCAGACTGGTGCGGTGAACTTCACTAGGCAGTAACTAGTTTGAATTCTGACGCTGGAACAAATTTTGATTACTGTATTGACCTGCAATAAGAATAGTTCCTGGACACAAAACTGTGCGTCAATCACTTGCAAACCTCCTTGTACTTGCAAACCTCTTTTTATTGTCTTATACAAACAGAGTATGTGATCCGTCGATCAGTACGTCAAATGCTGAGTTCGTCACTGAAGCCGGGTGGCACCTTCGCTGCCATTATGGACGAATACATGCCACGCCGGCGCCGATATCATCTTCTTTGTCACGTCCCGTCATCACCGACAGCACAAAAATACTGCTATACTCTAAACATACACGTGACTGTTATACAATTTCATGTTTTCCCGGTGCAGTAAATGACCCATTACGTTTCTTCAATGCCGTAAAACTAACTCCACTGCTTTCGCAGATATGTCTACCATACACCTTCCAGACATTCTCCGTGCTAGCAGAAAGACTAAGGCTGCAGCAGCAGCGTTCACCCATTTGAAACTGACTCGCAGCTGAAGAGATATTTGCTGGGCGATAAATGTTGGTTAAGTGGTCACAGTGTTGTTAAATCAAGCTATTTTTGTTATATGTTTCACCGGACGTTGTTAATTTGCTGTCCGCAGCTCGTGGTCTCGTGGTAGCGTTCTCGCTTCCCGAGCACGGGGTCCTGGTTTCGATTCCCGGTGGGGTCGGGGAGTTTCAACTGCCTCGAGACGACTGGGTGTTGTTGTGTCGTCCTCTTCATCATCATTCATTCCCATTACGGTCGGACGAAGGCAATGGCAAACCACCTCCACTAGGACCTTGCCTAGTACGGCGGTGCGGGTCTCCCGTATCGTTCCTCTACGCTCTGTCACGGAGTATGGGACTTCATCATCATCATCATCGTTCATTTGCTTATGCATATTTCTCCTGCCCCCCTCCTTCCAAACCCACACCGATGATCCGCCAAGCAGAACATGAGGAATTGGGAAAACGATTTTTTGGTCCCTTAATTAGATCAAAACATTTCTTCAGAGTTCCAGCTGTTTCAATACTAAGGGATTATGATATTTGTTTTCGATAAAACTTGGGCTCAAACGACACCAGTCAACCTACCGATTTGAAACACAGGAAGCACTGTGTGTCGTGATAATGTCAGTGACTTACATCTCTGAGGTTGTGGGATTGCAGTCGGGTGGCGTTGACATCTTGCAACGATATTTCGATCAACAAATTTAGATATCTTCAGGTGAGTGTTTCTCACTTACAATGTACCTGAAAGTGATTGAATGTTTACCAGTGGAAATATCGTCACAAAATGTCGACGTCGGCTGCAATCACGAAACCTCATGGAATACTCATTACGCAAGGAAAAATGGAAATGAGCGTATGGCATTGTTGGCCGGGAGGCCCCATTCGGGGAAGTTCGGCCGCCAAGAGCAAGTCTTTTTTCATTCGGCGCCACATAGGGCGACTTGCGCGCCGGTGATGAGGATAAAATGATAAGGACAACACAACACCCAGTCCACGAGCGGAGAAAATCTCCAATCCGGCCGGGAATCCAGCCCGGGCCTGCTTGCATGGGAGGTCAGCTACGCAGGCGGACAATACGCAAGGAAAATTCAGTAGTCATAATTTTTACGTTCGTATCTTCCCGACCCCCCACAAACCCCAAAATGGCTCTGAGCACTATGGGACTTAACATCTGTGGTCATCAGTCCCCTAGAACTTATAACTACTTAAACCTAACTAACCTAAGGACATCACACACATCCATGCCCGAGGCAGGATTCGAACCTGCGACCGTAGCAGTCGCGCGGTTCCGGACTGAGCGCCTAGAACCGCTAGACCACCGCGGCCGGCCCACAAACCCCACTTACGCGGGTTAAGGTACCTGCATGGTTTCATTTTCAGTGTCAGTCACACAAGGATTGGACAAAAGCATGGAAACACAGCGAGATATGCATATTTGAACGTACATGCAGATGCTAGCTAAGCTTGCAAGTTGCGCTGTTGCATTTGACCACGAAATAGCACCTGTGAAATGTCCTCAATACGTTGTAAGCGTCATTCGTGGCCAACGTTCTGTGTCATTGTGAGTGCATTACGTCGGAGCTAAGTAAATTAAAACATAGAAAACTTCTTAGTGCGCGCATAGTGGGACCTTCCATACCAAGGTACCCGAAGAGAGCGTAGAAGCATCACTAAATCCTAACGCAGACGAAGCATTTGTTGAGTGACCGTGGTAGGTGGTCATCGAAGAGGATTTTAACGAAAAATAAGAGGAAGACTGTTGCAAACTCACTGTGGAATTAAACGTTACACTTTGCGAACCCTATCAGCAGGAAAACCACTCGTGAAAGATGTAAATGCCGGTAGCAGGAAAGTCTGGAAATGGGGCAATGGAAGAAAGTGACTTGGTCGGATGAGTCTTGGTGCACACTGTTTCCATTCTCTGGCCGAGGTTATATCCCAATAGTGAAAGATGGCAGGGGTTCGGTGAGGATTTGGGCAGCCATATAGTCGTTTTCCACGTGCGCCACGGGTATTCTGCAAGGGCGCCCTGCTGCCAAGGAATATGTGACCGCTTCCACTGGTCAGGTCCAGCCCATCGTACAATGTTTCTTCCCCAATGTTGTCTTCCAAGACAGACAGCTCGCATATTCCAGGAGCGCTTTCGTCAGCACGAGGATGAATTGTCCATCTCCCCTGTCCACTACAGTCACCACGTCTAAACATTAGTGGGCTTTTGTGGCCTGTTTTGGAGAGAAGGATACGTGGTCACTATCTCCCTCCATCATTGTTATCAGAGCATGTCACTATTTTTCAGGAGAACGGTATGAGATTCTCTAAAAACAATACAGGACCCTATTATATCTCTTAATAAAAAATTTGTAACTATTTATGTAGAGGAAACACTCTTCTAGTAAATTTGTTTGTCCTTTGATTTATCGTGATCTGTTACTGATTTTTAGTGAAGTTAGTTTTTACGTTTAGCTTTCAAAAAATAAATACAAAAGAGATATAATAAGCAAAATAATAAATTTCGTAGGTTGCCAATTACGTATTATATCTGGTTTTTTCGAGCGCCAGGCTCCTTACAAATTACTGTAAATGCAATAGCGTTCACAGATCTGAAATTATTACTATCACAGAAAATAGACAAGTTTTAATAAAATTATTTCACTGGATTCCTTCAGTTAATCTCACTGAATATTTTTACATAATTTCTTCCGCTTCGGCTATCAGACATTGTGCTGTGAAAAAATATTTTTAAATGTGCCACGTAATGGCGGCTAATTGTTAACAGTCAGAGATCACTGTTACTCGCTCCGCAGCATCTGGAAACGATAAATAATTTTCATTAAATGTTCTTCTCATAAGATAAATGTGGCGTAGGTTCTTGAAATAACACGCGGAGATCACTTTATACTAATATATTCTTACTAGGACACAGTTTAAACATTTGCTATTACATTACGACAGAAACAAATGCTAGCGCAGCACTATAGCTTGCGTACCTTATTCCAGCTAACACCAGAACGAACAGAACAAAACAGAGTAGACAGAAGAATGAGCATTGCATTGTGTTTTATACTCTTACAAAGATAATAATACTTCTTTTAATTACTTACACATTATAAACTCATACAATAAAAATAATGTCTTTTCTGCATCTATCGATCTATATTGTATATTTTTACGGTTAGTGTTAGTACCTCTCGTAGATAAATCGATGTTTGCAGTTCATTTTGAGTCACATACAGTCACTTTTATTTATGTTTCACCTCGATAATGGTGAATATTGCCAAAGGGACACTACAACCCGTATTTATTCATTCCGAGACAACTGGAAGTTGTTGTGAGTGGCAACGGTTTTCTTGCTCCATATTAGACACGGTAATGTGTTCCGTTTTTGGTGTTTCCGTATTGTTGTCCATCGCCTGTGTGTGCTCCACATCCATTTGAAATGTTCCAATAGTTCCAAAATTATCCTTGGTTTTACATTTTCTCCCAATATTTCAGAGATATACTTACTTTTTATTTCACATCATACCAAGCACCAGCTTCCGGGTGTTGTGGGAAGCCCCATGGTACTTTTTTTTTACCAAATAGCAAGTGATGTGTGTATCCCGTCTGTTAAAATTACTCCAGCCGATCCATGGTTCTCACGCCCTTCTTTCCAGCTAGCAATGCTAGGGATTTCTTGTTTTGACAGCATTTGATTGTGCTTAATAAGTAAAATATTACCTTCTTTGGCTGAAATTTCTCCAAGAAATCCAAATTTATGCTTAATTTTAAAATTTACCTCTGTCCCGTCTCCGACCGAACACTCTCTGATGTTAAGGGTGTCATTTGATTGCAATGGTTGCAGGCTCTCCAGGAAACACTTATGATTTTTACACATTTTGTCAACCTGTATGCCACTCTGCAGCAGAAGGTATCTCACTCTGGAGGTTTTTTCTTCCTGTTAGTAAGTCATCTGTATATAATGGTTGGCTTAAATTGTTACATACGTTTGTACATTCCTATTCCCCACATTTAGGATTGACATGGATCTTTAGTTTCAGGACTATTCTTTTCCAGACAGAGAATAGCTTATGTACCAAGTCTGGCAGAATTTGCGAGAGCAGTTTTGGAACAAATGCAGACACCCTACCTACCTGAGAGTTTGAATTTCTGTGTGTTCATAACCACTTCGTAGAGCGACTTGCTGTCGTACACCTGTTGTTTCCTACAGATATCGGAAAGGAGGGCTTTCTCTACTCTTGAATGTTTTGTTTTACCCAAAGATAGTGGTACATCGGGAGACCTACAATACTATAGTTCTTCCGACACGGAAAATAAACACTGTCTTTCAGTGGACATCATTCTTCCCAGACCACGTCTACCCAACATCACTAGCACATATTCCGTAAAGTACTCCTGACACAGATAGCCTGCGGGAAGAAATTAATAAGTCTAGAAACAATTTTAAGCAAGTAAATAACTTCCACATAGGTAAGAAAGGGACTAAATTTTCAGCTTGCCGAAGTGAACCTTACAAAAGGCGGGAAGATCGACAACGAGGTCATTAGAAGAAGAGCACACGTTCCGATTGTTTCAGGGATGGGGAAATACGAGGTGCATTCAAGTTCTAAGGCCTCCGATTTTTTTTCTAATTAACTACTCACCTGAAATCGATGAAACTGGCGTTACTTCTCGACGTAATCGCCCTGCAGACGTACACATTTTTCACAACGCTGACGCCATGATTCCATGGCAACGGCGAAGGCTTCTTTAGGAGTCTGTTTTGACCACTGGAAAATCGCTGAGGCAATAGCAGCATGGCTGGTGAATGTGCGGCCACGGAGAGTGTCTTTCATTGTTGGAAAAAGCCAAAAGTCACTAGGAGCCAGGTCAGGTGAGTAGGAAGCATGAGGAATCACTTCAGAGTTGTTATCACGAAGAAACTGTTGCGTAACGTTAGCTCGATGTGCGGGTGCGTTGTCTCGGTGAAACAGCACACGCACAGCCCTTCCCGGACGTTTTTGTTGCAGTGCAGGAAAGAATTTGTTCTTCAAAACATTTTCGTAGGATGCACCTGTTACCGTGGTGCCCTTTGAAATGCAATGTGTAAGGATTACGCCCTCGCTGTCCCAGAACATGGACACCATCATTTTCTCAGCACTGGCGGTTACCCCAAATTTTTTTGGTGGCGGTGAATCTGTGTGCTTCCATTGAGCTGACTGGCGCTTTGTTTCTGGATTGAAAAATGGCATCCACGTCTCATCCATTGTCGCAATCGACGAAAAGAAAGTCCCATTCTTGCTGTCGTTGCACGTCAACATTGCTTAGCAACATGCCACAGGCAGCCATGTGGTCGTCCGTCAGCATTCGTGGCACCCACCTGGATGACACTTTTCGCATTTTCAGGTCGTCATGCAGGATTGTGTGCACAGAACCCACAGAAATGCCAACTCTGGAGGCGATCTGTTCAACAGTCATTCGCCGATCCCCCAAAACAATTCTCTCCACTTTCTCGATCATGTCGTCAGACCGGCTTGTGCAAGCCCGAGGTTGTTTCGGTTTGTTGTCACACGATGTTCTGCCTTCATTAAACTGTCACACCCACGAACGCACTTTCGACACATCCATAACTCCATCACCACATGTCTCCTTCAACTGTCGATGAATTTCAATTGGTTTCACACCACGCAAATTCAGAAAACGAATGATTGCACGCTGTTCAAGTAAGGAAAACGTCGCCATTTTAAGTATTTAAAACAGTTCTCATTCTCGCCGCTGGCGGTAAAATTCCATCTGCCGTACGGTGCTGCCATCTCTGGGACGTATTGACAATGAATGCGGCCTCATTTTAAAACAATGCGTATGTTTCTATCTCTTTCCAGTCCGGAGAAAAAAAATCGGAGGCCTTAGAACTTGAATGCACCTCGTATATCACTCGTGATCTTTCAAAGGAATCACCCCGCATTTGCCACTACAGATTCAGGAAAACAAGGAAAACCTAAATTACATGCTGCTGGACGCGTCTTCCCGATTGTGGGTCCAGTCTGCTTACTACGGACCCCATTCGGTCAGTGATGGCCTTGCAGGAACAAGATGATGGTAAAACCAACATATCCATTAGATTTTCGCTGTTTGATAAATGCCTCTTCCACGCTTCTCCATGTATTTTAATGTTTAGTGCTGAACGAGAATCGTACAAATTAGTAAATTTCCTGATCAGTATGTTGCAGAAATGCTTCAAATGGCTCTAAGCGCTATGGGACTGAACATCTGAGGTCATCAGTCCCCTAGACTTAGAACTACGTAAACCAAACTAACCTAAGGACATCACACACATCCAGGCCCGAGGCAGGATTCGAACCTGCGATCGTAGCAGCAGCTTGGTTTCGGACTGAAGCGCCTACAACCGTCCGACCATAGCGGTCGGCCATGTGTTGTAGAAAGCAGTTCGTCAAAGACATGTGATATCCTCGGAAAGCACCAAGGCAAAGATGATTTTTTGCTGTCCATAATTTGTAGTATAGTTAATGATGATCTGATGTTTCGTAAGGCGCTGTTTACAAGGTCAAAGTAAGCGTTGTAGAGTCGACAGATGCCATGAGCTGTTCTGCAGTGATATACTGTACTAAATATCGGGGACGCAGACGGCGCTTATAGCTTGATGAATAGGGCTATTGTAGAGCATTCTACACTACCTGTGACCTATGAGAGAGTCAGATTATGGCATCCACTTTAGAGTTTTGGAACGTGGCTTCGAAGCAATGGAAATTGGTCTGAAGAAGGACGTAATGAGTCTGAATGGTGACTTCAGTCTCTCTAAACGAGCTCTTACTGAGGACTATAGTCGCATATATTTCTCCAATTACTCACGGTCTTGATTAAAATGAGTGATTTTGAGCAACTATAGATGCTGCAAGTAGGAATAGTGTTTAATACCTCAACTTGTTGATTTCAGTAGCTTAAATATTTGTCCACATTACACAAACATGATGCAATAACGAATAGACCCATCATCGCTCTCTTCTCTTTCCTCGGAATATTCTCTGCCTACTTTTCAGAAGCAGTCTGAAAAATTTATTAATTAAAATTACACCTGACTCGTAATTTGATACAACGCTTCTGCTGTAGAGTCATTACATACGGATACGGATTCATTTCTCCGGTAATACGAAGCTGCAGAACAGGACAAATTCATTCCCTCAGATATGTTACGTAAGGTTCACGCGCATCATTGGAAGTAATTAACCTCTGGCCGTCTGCTACTCTGTTCTTTGCTACGGCATTTGTTAGAATCCTTCGGCGTTGCTGCAGGTTAATTAAAACTGTTTGCGCGCAACTCTGTACCCAGGAGAGGTTTTGTGTATCACTGGGGCGGGCGCCTAACATATTACGTTACGCCCATAGCAGACGGCCTTTCCGACAACAGAACGAGCTCTCTACCCGAGATTCATTGTGAGGGCAGAGGTCGAAGGGGCTTCGTGAGGGTAGGGTTGCCAAACTCTGGACGCTAACGCACGGTGCAGACCTCCAGGATACTGCGAAGCAAAGCTAGATGAGTTTCGCTAATAATAGTAGGCCCAGGGGAGTAACTTATTTATCTCTGCTCTTCCATTAGGAGAACAACAGATAAGGTTGCTGCTGAAATCTTAACGAGCTTGGTAGAATGATCTGGTGGATATAGCCTCTAAGCAAGTGTCTGTTTCAATAGTCTTACGAATTTGTTGCTTATAAACAAAACGAAAAGTATTCTTTAACTAACTAGTGGAAGACTGTATCCAGATCGTTGCTGGTATTCGTCTTTGACGTTCGGAGGAACTCTAGACAGAGCTGTTGTATTGTAGAGAGAGAGAGAGCACTACATACGCTATAGAACAGTTCTACGTGTCAAGTGACTAACATACACGATATTGCAGTGCCTGTGTTGTTAAGAAGTACTATGCAATGTTGCTTTGGAAGGAACATTATAGAGTACTTCTTAGCAATACAGGCACTGCAATATCGTATTTATCCGCCAATACCAGGCAGCGACTTTCAGTTAAAATGTCCTCTACTGTACGGGAATTACATGAAGTAATGAGTGTCGTCGACAAGGGATCTCAGATCGATTCGATATTCCTAGATTTCCAGGCGGCTTTTGATGCCGTTCCTCACAAGCGACTATTCATCAAATTGCGTGCATATGGAGTATCGTCTCAGTTGTGTGACTGGATTCGTGATTTGCTTTCAGAGAGGTCAAAGTCCGTAGTGATAGACGGTAAATCATCGAGTAGAACAGAAGTGATATCTGGCGTTCCGCAAGGTAGTGTCATAGGCCCTCTGCTGTTCCTGATTTACATAAATGATCTAGGTGATAATCCGTGCAGCCCCCTTAGATTGTTTGCAGATGATGCTGTAATTTACCGTCTAGTAAAATCATCAGAAGATCAGTTCCAATTACGAAATGATCTAGTGAGAATTTCTGTATGGTGCGAAAAGTGGCAATTGGCACTAAACAAAGAAAAGTGCGAGGTCATCCAGACAGGTACTAAAAGAAAGCCGATAAATTTTGGGTCTACGATAAATCGCACAAATCTAAGGGTTGTCAATTCGACTAAATACCTACGAATTACAATTACGAGCAATTTAAATTGGTAAGACGACATAGATGATATTGTGGGGAAGGCGCTTTGTTGGCAGAACACTTAGAAGACGCGAAAAAAACCCACTGAAGAGACAGCCTGGAATCACCAATTTAGTATTGGAGGGCAGCGTGGAGGGTAAAAATCGTAGAGGGAGACCAAGAGATGAATACACTAAGCAGATTCAAAAGGATGTAGGTTGCAGTAGGTACTTGGAGATGAAGAAGCTTGCACAGGACAGAGTAGCATGGAGAGCTGCATCAAACCACTCTCAGGACTTAAGACCACAACAACAACAAACATTACACTTGTCTGTCCTCTGCTGGAATATTGCTGCGCGGTATGGGATCCTTGCCAGGTAGAATTGACAGAGGACATCGAAAAAGTGCAAAAAAGGGCAGCTCGTTTCGTGTTATCACACAATAGGGGTGAGAGTGTCACTGATATAATACGCGAGTTGGGGTGGCAGTCACTGAAACAAAGGCGGTTTTCTTTGCGGAGAGATCTATTTACGAAATTTCAATTACCAACTTTCTCTTCCGAATGCGAAAATATTTTGTTGACACCCACCTACGTAGGGAGAAATGATCATCATAATAAAATAAGAAAAATCAGAGTTCGAACGGAAAGATTTAGGTGTTCCTTTTTCCCACGCGCCATTCGAGAGTGGAATGGTAGAGAAGTAGTATGAAAATGGTTCGATGAACCCTCTGTCAGGCACTTAAGTGTGAACTGCAGGGTAACCATGTAGATGCAGATGTAGATGTAATGTGTGCGAGTGGTGATTGTGAAGTTTGGGTCTCGCCGTGAGTCATATGCCGATAGCCAAGTCCGTTAACGCGGCGGCTCTCGTAAATTGGGGAAATCCGGGTTCGACTCCCGCACCGGCACAGATTTACCTTGTCGTCATTCCATTATACAGCTGATGATTATGCTCATACATAACGGTGAATACATTTTCATGACGTAGTACCGCCAGTCGGTCTCTACAGTCAAAAGAAGAGTGGACCAAATATACCGTATCAGATCAATATTTCGCAGTCGGATAGTGTGTGATGATAAAAGACACACTCCATCTTCGAGGTCGTACACTTTGAGGAAGCAGCCAGCTGCCATATTGGACAACGTTCTTGATAACTGAGTTCGCTACCGATTGTGACAGACGATAGACTGGCCACATATGAGGTAATGTTCCTGTGTTCCATTCTGGACTATTGCAGTAAGAAACCATACCAACGAGAACCACTTTGGGCTAGAAACGGTAGAGCAATCTGGATGAGTGGAGGTCGGTTGCCCAGCACCAGTTATGGCGAAGTCGATGTAACCTGCCTGAAAAGTTAAGGTCGTTGATTCCTGGGGAACAAAACTGGTTCCTCGTACTGATTAGTTTGCATTGCATTGAGCAATTACTAACGAACACAACGTAAGTTTTATCGATCAACTGGTAGAAGAATCCGGGAAAGGAATTGTGGTACAAAAGAAAATAAAGTAATCTCTACCTAGTCCAAAACAGTTGCCCACGAAGTAGCTTTCATGTCTGGAAGATAGTAAGACTTGAAAGTACTAGCTGCAAGAACAAACATCCTATTTGCCAGGTGAGGTACCGTCCGTACATTCTCACACTGAAACACTGTTTCGTCTGGTGCCGTTGCGTGATATCTCACTGTTGACCGCTACGAGAATCAATTTTCTCTTGGTACTGGGTACAAATTATGCGATGTATTGTTCCACAGATTTATAAGAAAAGCTTTATCAGTAGACCCAATAAATTATCGTCATTGCTATGCTTTTTTAAATACTTCCTCACCCTTTAAGAGAGTGCAGGCTGATCTAATAATGACTCAAGCCAACACCTAACGAGCTAGTAGTGCATCAGAGGGATTCCGAAATGCTGTAGCGTCCCCTTAGAAAAATTAATGAATTACTGTGCTGATAAACCCCTACGTTATTTGATTTTCAAACAGCTGAGCAAAACTGAACGTACTCAGACATTCACTAAAGTGGCACACAATATTTTTAGCGCACTTTCAATAATCCCTACAAAAGAATGGCCCGAACTATCAATAACCTATACCTTTCATGAATTCTTACCTCACAAAAATCTTCGTTACTCGAACTACTGCAATACAGCGAGCGCCAATACTGCCAGCTAAATAAAAGATTGTAACTACTGAAGGCACTAACTACTGATAGGCATAGTTAGCAAATGAAAGATTTTGATAGAGAACAAACAATGTATTTACCTTAATAGTGTTCAAAAGTCATAATATTTATATCAGTTCATGACATCCAGTCTTACAAATTTACTGTCTCTGTCCAGATCATCCGCTCTCAAAACTCCGCCATCTCTCTCCCCACATCCACCACTGCTGGCGGCTCACCTCCAACTGCGCAATGTTACGCGCTATTTAACAGCCAACTGCCCAACACTACAATAGCGACTATTGCAATAATGCCACCCAGCCACAGACTGCACGCAGCACAGCCAGTGATTTTCATACAGAGCTCTACGAGGCGGTGGCGTAACCAATATGAGAACCTAAACAGCCTACTTACAATGCGAATTTTTGAGAGAGGACTTACAATTCCAACATTTATCTTAAAACCAAGGGAAACCTCCCGAAAATCTTAGAACCGGCGGATGTGAACTATTTGTAATTTAGTTCTGGGACGATATGTCTCAGACAAAACATCGGTGCATGTGAATGTCTGTTTACCATATTGGAATTTTAAGCTTTCTTCTCGTAATTGCAGGAAAATAATAATGAACTAAAGAGGGTCCGCCTTTTTGTAAGTGCAAAATTACTGTTTTGCTTTAATACCCGCAAATTGTTTCATCACAGTTCTGGCATCCTCTGCGAATTTTTCTTTTTATTGTTCGTGAAATATCCAAGTACAGATTATCTGTGTGTTAGAAATCGTATTATATCATACACTGACGGAAAAAACACCAAGATGGAGCTATGCGACATAAGAGGAATTTGGTGGGCGTGTTTCTACATCTGAAAGATGTTTATTCAAATTTCGCGCCAGTTGCTTAAGAATGGCGATAGTGGCGCCACTATGAGTATGCAAATGAGGTTTGATTTAAATGCACGCTATAATGGTCGTGAGCCTTAGTTACATTTGAGACTGAACGTGGTGAGTTGATGTGAATCAGGAATGCCTTTAAGGCGACAGAGACGACATTATCAGACCTCACTTACGACAAACCATCGCCATTTGCGACTTCAGTGGTATCAGGAGAGAGCTCATTGATGTGGTGTCACCGCCAGACACCACACCTGCTAGGTGGTGGCCTTTAAATCGGCCGCGGTCCGTTAGTATACGTCGGACCCGCGTGTCGCCACTATCAGTGATTGCAGACCGAGCGCCGCCACACGGCAGGTCTAGTCTAGAGAGACTCCCTAGCACTCGTCCCAGTTGTACAGCCGACTTTGCTAGCGATGGTTCACTGTCTACATACGCTCTCATTTGCCGAGACGACAGTTTAGCATAGCCTTCGGCTACGTCATTTGCTACGACCTAGCAAGGCGCCATATTCAGTTACTATGTCTTCTGAACAGATAATATTGTGTCTCATGTACCGTCAAGAACAACGTTCATCATTGATGGATTAAAGTTAAGTGTCAAACTAATTACGTCCGCATTCTCAATTCTCATTCCTTGTCATGTTCCAGACCTCACGTCAGTATAGTCCTTCCCTCCTCACGCCAGCCTGCGTGAGCTAAACGCGTGCATTTCGGCCTCCTCTAGTAACACGGTGTTGGCTCTTCTACCAACACAACAATTGGAGAGTAGAGTGGAGCTCTGTTGTGTTTCCTGATTAAAGATGGTCCTGCCTCGGTGCCAGTGATGGCCTTGTGTTTGGTAGGAGGAGGCCAGTTGAGGGCCAGCAACCAACCTGTCAGCGTGCTAGACCCGCTGCTGCACCTACACCTGGAGTTATTACCTGGGATGCAATTTTGAATGACAACAGGAACACTCTCGTGCTTATCTCTCGTACCCTGACTGCAAATTTGTATGTCAGCTTGGTGATTCGACCTGTTGTGCTGCCATTCACGAACGGCATGACGGCCGCTGTGACCGAGCGGTTCTAGGCCCTTCAGTCCGGAGCCGCACTCCTGCTACGGTCGCAGGTTCGAACCATGCCTCGGGCATGGATGTGTGTGATGTCCTTAGGTTAGTTAGGTTTAAGTAGTTCTAAGTTCTAGGGGACTGATGACCTCAGATGTTAAGTCCCATAGTGCTTAGAGCCATTTGAACCATTCGAAGAGACCCTCACTGTGACCCTGTGTCATTGTTCATAATATTGTTTTTTTCTACTGTAACACGCTTTGTACACTACCATACATTTTGTTTTTTGCGTCATGATGACAGGTTCTAAACTGAAATTAAGACGTTATGATCCATTGCTTCTCACAGAAAACAAGACATTGCACGGTATAAGTCATGTTGTTACTGCTGCTACTATAACACACCACAAACACTGGATGATTTAAAAGACAATTACAACATGAAGAAACTGGAAGAGTTTGGCGGCATAGTGGAGAGTTTCCAAACTGCTGTCCGAAGGTGATTGACGACCTCTACATTTAAATTCCTCTGTAACAGTGATGGAACAGCTGATGACCCTGCATTCCGTTACGACTGATTCCTCATATAGCAGTCGTGTAAGTGATCACTGTTTCGGTGCAAGCCATCCCCAGAAGGTGTTGCCCCTCACACCAAAACTCTTTCTCCATCTCAAACAAGCGATGTCAGTTAATCATTATGTGGTAACGAACAGCGTACCAGTGGATGGATGAGATGGAAAAGACACCATTGATGTACTGTAATAATAAGCATCACAGCTGATAGTACGAACAATTTTAGCAATTTTACAGTAATTTCTCCATTCACAAATGACGTGATAGCATGATTCCCAATTTCAGTATCATCGCTAAACCACCCCTTCTCTACTTCGAGAGTATCACTGCGAATGTAGATAGATGACTGTGCAGTACGTCTATCCATTGTTAATTCTCGAACGTATACATCATTAAGTATACCAGACAGCGCTCTACATATTTGTAAGACATCGAACATAGTGCGTAATTTACGATCTATCTCTATGGGGATGTGAGTCGCAGAGCGTTCTCGCAGTCTTAGGATAAAATTAGAGACTGAAATATCCCCTCACACTGTCTTTGACCAACCCGCCCTGCATCACCACTATAGATTTAATCTGCAGCTGACCAGAAGTAGACCGCTAAATTTCTTGTCTCGTGAATGAATGGAGCTTGCCGAGTCCTCGCCCATCCATGTGCACAAGATTTCTACAGATGCGCCCATGTCGAGGGGGTTAGCACCCCTTATCGGTGTATAGTACGCTATCAATTTTTAAGTATAGTTCTAGTCTCTTGGATCAGTACCAGGAGGGTATTGGTAAGAGAGAACATAAACACACGCACTCCTAATGCTACAAGGTTCTGCACTTAAAACAAGCTATAATGTTAGATCACTTCAGTTTCCGACCTCTCAGTCGTGTGGAACGCAGCGCTGTTAATATACCAATGTAAGAAACATATTTCCAGCGCATGACATACGTCCTTCTTGCAGGTTTCCCTACGAGAAACTATGGTAACAAACTGTAGAACGGAAAAACTACTTCCTCAAAACATCGGCTTTGTGTGATACATGCGCAATATAGCTTTCCAAAGATGTATAGCGTCCACTGTTCACATACGATCACGTTTCACAAATTATACTATGCCCGCATCAGTCCGGTATAAAATACCTCTTACAAAGAAACACATAGCAGCGGCGTCCGACTTGTGAAATAACTCGGTACGTCACCACTAACTCTGTAAACAGCACATCTGTCAAGCAGATGTATACACGGGGATTGCAGTGGCTCACAAACACCTGCCGCTAACTTAGAATCATCTTAGGTATGAAATTGAAGTCTCGATTTTATAAACAAGATGCGACACGGGAATGCAGTACATCGCATAAATCTTCGTTCGTTTAGAGGAGTATATCGAAACATGAGGGTCAAATTTCATCACACATGAGATGGAAGTCCTGTGATGACAGAGGTTTGCTGTTATCGATCACAAGAAGACAGTGCTCCAAGTCACATACGGGACACGTGATTGTATACGAGTCGAACGCAGGCTATGTCATGCGACTGTTGCATCCTGACAGAACCGCGGAAGTTGGTAAAATGACCTACGGCAATCTCTCCCTCTCCAGAATGCATCACCAGTCTGCCATTAAATAGTACCTCATTACAGTTCCATCTCAATCGATCACCCCGTCGACTCTCTGTTATCTATAACGTAGATGCATGCAACTTTAGAGGAAGATGGTTCTCTGTTTTCCAGAAAAGCGTCAAATACAGTAGTTCAAAATGGCTCTGAGCACTATGGGACTTAACTTCTGAGGTCATCAGTCCCCTAGACCGTAGAACTACTTAAACCCAACTAACCTAAGGACATCACACACATCCATGCCCGAGGCAGGATTCGAACCTGCGACCGTAGCGATCGCGCTGTTCCAGACTGTAGCGCCCAGAACCGCTCGGCCACTCCGGCCGGCAAATACAGTAGTCAACTAGTGTGTATCACTGTTATTTCAATAGACATAGAGCATAATGCTGCCTCAACGGAAAAAAGTAACTGTGTTCTTGGTTCCCTTCGCTTCCATGTCGACGTCTTCTCGGATTTTTTTTGCAGTCCCATACTTGTTCCCATGTACAAGAATTGTTCTGCCCCAACCAGAAGACACGCAAGTGATTCCTCAATTTCTCCGGATTTCAGTGTGCTTTCCCTCAATTTATATATATATTTCCCTCATTTTTCACAATTCTATCGATTTTTGTAAGTCATGTTTACCCATGCGATCATGACGTAACCTCTCGTTCCGTGTTCTAAACTTGCTTGTAAATGCTGGCCTACCGGTTGTGTAGATGTTGACTTCGTCCCTTGAAGCGAGAGTTTGACGGTTTGCTGCACAGCTGTACGGGGGGATAGCGATGTCACCTTGACACTGGGCGATTTCTCAACCTCAGAGCTGGCTATAGGTGACAGATGGAAGAACACAGGATTCGTGACTAGGCTGTAATTTGTGAGCGAGTGGGTAAGGCAGTTTTTCCTACACCTGGATCTCTTGGATAGCCCGCTCATCAAGATACATGGGACAATCCCGAGAGGAGGTGTCATGGCCGCCATTGCATTTGTTCAGCAGGGAGAAAAAAATTGTTCAAATGGCTCTACGCACTATGGGACTTAACATGTGAGGTCATCAGTCACCTAGACTAAGAACTACTTAAACCTAACTAACCTAAGGACATCACACACATCCATGCCCGAGGCAGGATTCGAACCTGCGACTGTAGCAGCAGCGCGGTTCCGGACTGAAGCGCCCAGAACCGCTCGGTCACAGCACCCGGCAGCAGGGAGAAGGAGGCAAATAATCGCCCTCATGTGCATCCCTACCGCAGGTTACACATTTGGATGGGTGTCGACAAGACGTTCTAATGTGGTTGAAGCGATGACACTCGTACCAGCGCATCGGATTCGGAATGTACGGCCGGACTGTGATAATTTCATAGGCTGCTTTGATCTTGGACAGCAGCATCACTCTGTCAAAGGTGAGCAAAAGAGTGCTGGTGGGCACTAAGGATAAATATACATTTTTCATTACATAATGGACGGCAATGACACCCTGAACAGAGAGGTAAGATTGGATTTCTGCTTCGGTTAGACCATCGGGCAGCCTGGTGTAAATTACACCATGGGAAGAATTCTAAAATCTGTGGGCCCCGACATGAACAGGGTAGCCGTGGAGAAGCGAGGCAGCAAGCAGTTGTTGTACTTGAGAGTCAGAAGTAGCCTCCAGAAGCAAAGTGCCATTCTAGAAACGAAAGCAGGATTTCACAGGGCCGGCAATTTCATCAACACCTTCCTGAATAATAAACGGATTGACGGCGATGAGGGACTGACCGTCTTCAGTACGTGAGACCACGAAGAACTGTAGTGCAGCGGGAAGGGCCTTTGAATCATTAGCTCATTACGTTAACGTTTCGTAGTGGTTGATTGGGTAGATGATTGACTCATTGCGAGAAAATGCCCCATGATTTCCAGCGTCTCCGATGGTGCGCTTCTTCCAGCTGGGGGCTCCTCCCTTCACAAGGGGGCGCAGCCGCCTTACGTGATTGTTCACACCTCCCGGACACCTGACAGAGGTCTCACTGCGCCCCAGAGAAAGAAGTGTAATGGCGTGGAGTCGGGGGACCATGCTGGCCATCGCACAGTACCCCCGCCCCCTCCCCCCCCCCCCCCGGCCCACCCATCTATTTGGAAATGTCGCATCTAGAATGTCTCTGGCAACTTTTGCATTGTTTGCGGGACATCCATCATGTTGGAACCACACTGACAGACGAGTCTCCAATCCTAGATCCTCCATGAGGAGCGCTAGTATGTGTTGTCCATTCAACGTTCCATGGTAAAAATAGGGATCTACAATACAGTTAGCCATGATACCGCGCCAAACATTGACACTTCACTATCGTATCTGGCTGCGGTGGCCGTGCGGTTCTAGGCGCTCCAGTCCGGAGCCGCGCTGCTGCTACGGTCGCAGGTTCGAATCCTGCCTCGGGCATGGGTGTGTATGATGTCCTTAGGTTAGTTAGGTTTCAGTAGTTCTAAGTTCTAGGGGACTGATGACCACAGCAGTTGAGTCCCATAGTGCTCAGAGCCATTTTTTTGATTCCTGGCTCGGGCATGGATGTGTGTGGTGTCCTTAGGTTAGTTAGGCTTAAGTAGTTCTAAGTTCTAGGGGACTGATGACCTCAAATGTTAAGTCCCATAGTGTTCAGAGCGATTTGAACCATTTTTGAACCACTATCGCTGATGAGCCACCTGGCGAATCCAGTGGGTATTCTGCACGGACCAGTAGTGGATGTTCCGCAGATTCACATTACCATGATTTGTAAATGAAGCCTAGTCCGTACACAATGTATTGCTTAGGAATACTGGATTACCTTACAACTGCTGACGTGCAAAACGACAGAATACAGTGCGGGATTCAAAATCATACCCGTACAGTTCTTGGTGCAGTGAAATATGGAACGGATGAGACCAATGCCGATGCAAAATTCTGCACACACTACTGTGGCTTATTCCTACACCTCGTGCAATTTCTCTTACATCCACCTGAGGATCGTGTGGTACAGCAGCCAGAACAGCAATTTCGTTTCTATTGCAAGTTGCTGGCGTTTTATGTCGACGTTTTGTGGGAGCCCAATTTCCTGTTTCCGTGAGTGTCTTGCGTAAGTTGCCAGTGGCTCGATCTGGGTAGCGTTCAGCATACAATGTCACAGCTGCGGTTGCATTTCTGTGACATTCACCATAAATTAATATAATATCTAGTTTTTCTTCATACTGAAGGCCGGCATATCGACTAGATGACTGCAAACGTAACAAGCCACAAGGAAACACATTTTAATGGGGCAACGTATGTGAATTGCATTATAGCATGAGAGCAGTTCAGCAGACCAGATTAGAAGACATTTGTACACTGAAGGTAGAGCGTGCCGTGGTGATATTGGTATGTTTACGGCAAGATACAGGTGCCAGTGCAGGCAACCCTGCTCTGAGCACAGTACTACATGCGATGCATTACGTCAGAAGCTGTGAGGCAATTGCTATTCTTTACAAGCCACGTATTTCGGAGCTTATGAGGTTTAGAAACGTGAAACCAAGTGTGTTACCACTAATTGTACCTCTAGTTGTCATTTCGGAACAATAAACATTATGCGCAAGACATCTGTCATAATGATACCGCATTATAAGAGGTGGACCGGTTCAAGTAAGGTGCAGCTCAAGAAGAGCTTAAACTATCCCCCCTTAGGAGTGTCATCAATGAAATATGGGCCAATGATGTGTTGTCATAAAATACCACACCATACATTAACACTCCACTGACGTAATACGTCAATCACATCACGATTACCGGCAGCGTGATATACACGCTTGAGTCTCAAGACGTGCACTAGCTGTGCACTTCATTTATATAAAGCGTCAACTTCGCTTCGCAATTTCTTGGGATGTAACTGACGTATTGCGATGCAACAAACGCCAAAATTTTTGTGATTTTTCTTGCTATTGATTGCGTACGAAAAATAGGGGGCGTTCATTCAAAAATACAGTTTGTGTTGAAAATAGTATTTGTTTACGTTTTAAAATTTTGCACAGGATTTGGTTTCCTAAGCACCTGGCGAACGTTCATGCTGGTTAAAACCGTTTTTGAATATCTATTGTTGTTCCAGAGATATTTGAGGTGCAGAATTAGGTGAGATACTATACAGGGTGATTCAAAAAGAATACCACAACTTTAGGAATTTAAAACTCTGCAACGACAAAAGGCAGAGCTAAGCACTATCTGTCGGCGAATTAAGGGAGCTATAAAGTTTCATTTAGTTGTACATTTGTTCGCTTGAGGCGCTGTTGACTAGGCGTCAGCGTCAGTTGATGCTAAGATGGCGACCGCTCAACAGAAAGCTTTTTGTGTTATTGAGTACGGCAGAAGTGAATCGACGACAGTTGTTCAGCGTGCATTTCGAACGAAGTATGGTGTTAAACCTCCTGATAGGTGGTGTATTAAACGTTGGTATAAACAGTTTACAGAGAATGGGTGTTTGTGCAAAGGGAAAAGTTCTGGACGGCCGAGAACGAGTGATGAAAATGTAGCACGCATCCAGCAAGCATTTGTTCGCAGCCCAGGCAAATCGATATGGTGTTTCGGCCACCTCTCCCAGCCACCATTGATGATTTGAAACGAGAAATAACAGCAGCTATCCAAACTGTTACGCCTGATATGCTACAGAGAGTGTGGAACGTGTTGGAGTATCGGGTTGATATTGCTCGTGTCTGGAGTGGGCCATATTGAACATCTCTGAACTTGTTTTTGAGTGAAAAAAAACCTTTTTAAATACTCTTTGTAATGATGTATAATAGAAGGTTATATTATGTTTCTTTCATTAAATACACATTTTAAAGTTGTGGTATTCTTTTTGAATCACCCTGTATATTATACATATCTGTGTGTGCGTTACAGAGGGTGGCATATATACCGGGTGATCAGAAAGTCAGTATAAATTTGAAAACTGAATAAATCACGGAATAATGTAGATAGAGAGGTACAAATTGACACACATGCTAGGAATGACATGGGGTTTTATTAGAACTAAAAAAAAATACAAACGTTCAAAAAATGTCCTACAAATGGCGCTTCATCTGATCAGAATAGCAATAATTAGCATAACAAAGTAAGACAAAGCAAAGATGATGTTCTTTACAGGAAATGCTCAATATGTCCACCATCGTCCGTCAACAATAGCTGTAGTCGAGGAATAATGTTGTGAGCAGCACTGTAAAGCATGTCCGGAGTTATGGTGAGGCATTGGCGTCGGATATTGTCTTTCAGCATCCCTAGAGATGTCGGTCGATCACGATACACTTGCGACTTCAGGTAACCCCAAAGACAATAATGGAACTGACTGAGTTCTGGGGACCTGGGGGGCCAAGCATGGCGAAAGTGGCGGCAGAGCACACGATCATCACCAAACGACGCGCGCAAGAGATCTTTCACGCGTCTAACAATATGGGGTGGAGCGACATCCTGTATAAACATCGTACGTTCCAGCAGGTGTTTATCTGCCAGGCTGGGGATGATGCGTTTCTGTAACATATCGGCGTGCCTCTCACCCGTCACGGTAGCAGTTTTGCTGTCCAGCGTCATCTGACGGACATTTTGTGAACTTTTTTTTTTGTTCTAATAAAACCCCATGTCATTCCAAGCATGTGTGTCAATTTTTACCTCTCTATCTACATTATTCCGTGGTTTATTTAGTTTTCAAATTTATACTGACTTTTTGATCACCCTGTATATGACCGAACACGCTGAACTACCATGCTAGTATTTTATTCGAGTGAACAGGCACTATGTCAAAAAGTGACATGGTGGGGCCGGGACTGTGTAACAATGCACGCTAAATATTACAATAAAGTAACAACGAAAACTAGTCGCTGTTAATAACGCCACTTACTAAGAACACCGAGCGAGGTGGCGCAGTGGTTAGCACACTGGACTCGAATTCGGGAGGACGACGGTTCAATCCCGTCTCCAGCCATCCTGATTTAGGTTTTCCGTGATTTCCCTAAATCGTTTCAGGCAAATGCCGGGATGGTTCCTTTGAAAGGGCACGGCCGATTTCCTTCCCAATCCTTCCCTAACCCGAGCTTGCGCTCCGTCTCTAATGACCTCGTTGTCGACGGGACGTTAAACATTAACCACCATCACCACCACTAAGAACAAACAGCACCCTCATCGGTTTCTGACTGACAATTTCAGCGTTAGACGACGATCACGTTTCGGACTACTTATAGCTCATGGTGCACTTGTACTGTTCGCTGTTTTCCGTTGTAGTGAAAAAATGGTTCAAATGGCTCTGAGCACTATGGGACTTAACATCTTAGGTCATCAGTCCCCTAGGACTTAGAACTACTTAAACCTAACTAACCTAAGGACATCACACACATCCATGCCCGAGGCAGAATTCGAACCTGTGACCGTGGCAGTCCCGCGGTTCCGGACTGCAGCGCCTAAAACCGCACGGCCACCGCGGCCGGCGTTGTAGTGAAAATTCTTTGCGGTGGTGCCTTTCTGACAGCAGTTCAGCACATGAAACTGTCCGAGAAAAACACATTGACATTGGTGTAAATTTCGGGCCCATCTTCACTTGTACATAAATAACGCAAAAGTCAACGTTCATACATTTACTGGTGCTGATAACCACAACTTAACACATCGCAGAAATCACATGTGATTTCTGTAATTCATTACAGGAGAGCTATTGAATTTTCATGCAATCAAA